>NC_072732.1:133373253-133524242 GCF_026930045.1 Uloborus diversus
ACGTCTAAAAATATATTTCATTGTTTTTTTCTTTCTGTTTTTTTTTGAGTAATTTCTGAGTAAGTGTTCAACCACACACACATCAAGTTTTACTGTTTCTAGCTCTATTTTCGTTTCAAAACCGTATTTTTGTTTCTAGCCTCCAGATATCTCTAAATATGTTAGATTAAGTTTAAATCTGGAGATTTAGGGGCATTTTTTAAACTTTAGGACAGTTTTTGAGGCACTAAATTCAAACATTGAAAACCACCTGCTTCTTTTAGTTATTTTGATAAAAAACAAAGTTGTTCCCGATAACCAAATTTCTGTCTAAGAGTTTAAAATTGGTTTTTAAAATATTTAAATGAACAGCGTGATTCATTATTTCATCAAAAAATTCCGAACTACCAAGTCCTGATGCTGATATGCACCCTCACACAAGAACACCTTCACCGTCCTGATTTACTGATCCAACTAAGTTCTCAAGATTAAGCTCTTCAGTTTTTCTTCTATTTACAATCAAACAACAATTCAACCAAAAATGTTGAATTTATTTTCGTGTTTAAGTAAGACGTAATTCCGAAACGTTTTGAGCTTATTTATCATTGATTTTGCGACGAAACGCGTAAGCTTTCTGTTTTTCGCACGATCAAGAAAATTTCTGCGGGAAGAGGTCCCATTTAATCCAGCTAATCAGAGAACTTGGCGAACAATTTTAGGTAAAAATTAAATGTAAAATGTTTCATTTAACTCTGTAGAAACTTTTACCGTACTCAAATGTGTATTTTCATACATTTTAGAACTTTAAATCTCCAATCACGCTTCGTGAACTTTGCCGGTTGACCTTTTCTTGCCTTGTTTTTGGTCCGATTCCTTTCTTTAAAGCATTTTATTAAGCAATTTACAACAGAATGGAATAAATTAACTAATTTAGAGACATTTCAAGCCAATTTACCGCAACTGTAAGGAAAAAATTAAAATTTCGAATGGTGTTTGTTGTTTTTTACGAATACCAGCCATTTTAAAGAAATAAGAACAATATTAAGGAATACATAAACAAAAAATTAAAGCCAAATGACTTTTGAGGGTCACAACAATGCAAAAATAATAAAAAAAAAACAGCATATGATAATTTTATATATGAATTTATTCGAAAATATTTGAGTGTACGATGACTTTTGTGGCGTATTATTTCTCTCTCTTTTCGTTTTTTGACCCATTTCAAAAAAAAAAAAAACAAAAAAGATCCGTCAATATTTTGAAAAAACTACCGGGTTGTATTTAGAATGACATAGGCATGATGTGAAAAAATATTGGACTTCAAATTCGAATTAAGTTTCGCGTTATTTTGGTTTTACTAAAAAATTGCAAAGTGTACGAACACTTTTGGGAGCCACTGTATGTCATTAATAACAAAATAACACCTACGCAATGTAAATTAAGATTCTTTTTGTTTATAGCTTTGCATCACCACCGAATTTCCAAGTACGTTCAGAAAAAAGTAGAATTTTACAGTTTTAAGGTAAAACAATGTTACTATTTTATCATTTTCGAAACGCGAATAAAATAACGAAATCAAAAGCGTAGTACTCTCTTAAAAAATTCCAGCGATTTTAACTCAGACTGAGTAAATTTTCACTCCTTTCCAGTGTTGAAAACGCACTTTCCTTATAGAAGTGAATTTCATTCCTTTTGCGGAGCGGTTATTTTCACTCCTTTTGGATAAGCTAATTTCACTCCCTTTTGATAAGTGTTTTTCACTCTTTTTAAGACTAAATTAATATCCTAAATGAGTGGTTGCTTTCCATTTTGGAAAGCCGCTATTTCACTCTTTTTTAGAATAAAATAGGTAAAATCATTTCACTCTCATTTGGTGAAATTGTTTTTTAAACGTGTTTTCATTTGCTTATGCTGTGTATTTGAATTTAAAACTGTTTTTAAAAATTTTATTTCATTTGAAAAAAAAATTAGTTTTTTAAGTTAAAAAATGAAAAAAAAAAGAAAATGTTTTTAGTGTTTCCGAAGAGGATGCACAAGAACTGTATGGTAAGTACGAATAATTTTCTTTTTTATTAAAACTTTAACTGGTAATATTTCTTGAACTACTCGTATATCGTTACAAATCACCCACGTGCAATATTACGTACATTTCCGAATCTAAAGATTGAAATAAAATTAAAAAACCCACACAGTTCCAAATAAATAGATTTAAAATTTTGAAACTCTATATTGATATTCTCGGTGTGCCTTTAACATTAATAATGTTTTAAAAGTTACATCAGTTCAAATTAATTTAAAAAGTCACTCATAAATTGTGACAAGATACGTTTGAATTCAATTTTGTTTCTTCGAGGCCATTCATTAATTACGTAAGGACAATTTTGGTAAATATTGACCTTCCCTTCCCCCTATGTAAGGGTATGTAAGACTCCCCCCCTCCCATCTTACGTAAGATTCTTTTTTTTCTTCACAATAATAAAATAACAAATATTACATCACTGGGATCGTTCTTAAATTAACTATCATTTTTTTTTTTTTAAATTTTTTTTAAAAACATTTTTGAGTAAAGAAATGTTTACTGTAAGGAATCTAGACCGAATGTTTTTCGACAAATAATTTTTGTATATGATGCGATAATAATTAAAAATAAGACATGCAAAACACAGTGCGATTCTTTTATTATATTTTACACGTTTCATTCTTTGAAACACAAGTAAAAAACAGCTCATCCTATAATACATACTTTTACCTTCCAGAAGCAAATGAAATATTATATTTGCCAAACCACTTGACCGCGGATTTCTAATATAAAATATCGGCTTGGAAAATATTACGTAAGAATGGATCTACCCCCCCCCCCTCTCCAAGCAAGGGTATGTAGAGAATTTTCCACCCCCTCCCCCTCGGGATCCTGAATTAATGAATGGCCCGTTACACATATGAATGAGTGTATTATACAAAGTTCATGATACTCTTTAAAGTTTATTATACACAAAAACAATGTTTGGTTAATTTAAAATATACGCAGTGGTTGGAGCTCCTACCATCGGGAGCGGATTCGGTATCCGACCTATAGATTTGCGCATGGTCGGGTCTGTAACACCTGCCTAATATATATACAGTACACACACACCAAAGATGGTAACGGCTGTTTCAAATATTATATTTTTGATCCGATGACCGAAATAAAATTGTTGATGAAAGTTTCATTAATTTGGAAGAAAAAGTTACAAAAAGTTCGCGTAACATTGCACGTGGGTGATTTGTAACGATATAGCAGTTCAAGAAATATTAACAGTTACAAGTTTTAATAAAAAAGAAAATTCTTCGCACTTACCATTCAGTTTTTGCGCATTTCCTTCAGAAACCTCATTCGGCAACAAATAGTGTTTTAATTCATTAAATGAAGACATTTAGATAGCGACATCCACTTGGTATTCGCGACCAACGTTAGTTAAGCCGAACGTGGAGGTATAGAAGATTCTCCCTAAACAAAATCACGTGACAGAATCGAACCAATGAAAATGTTTTTGAGTCCTTCTTTTAAAGAATGTTTTTATTTTTCGCTCTTCAAAAGGAGTGTTTCCGAATTTCACGCCAATAAGGAAAAGTTTTAATCTCGGTTTTTTTTCGTAAAGCGTCTTTTTTCGATAAAGCTAGCACTCAGAAAGAATGATTGCACCCGCAATAGATTTCACTCTTTTTAAGAGTTATTTTTTCGTTCTTTTGAATTAAGATTGAGAAGATATGCACGCACAAAAATTTTTAATGGGAAAAACGTTCCGAACTGAGTTATTTCCCCCAAACAGAAAGGTTGTATAAATCGCACATACAAGACGTGTGTTTTCAAAATGGAAAAATGTTTATAATTGTTTTATTTTTACTTATGTTATAATCACTGAGCATATTATTTAGCATAGCTTTCTAAATAGAAATACTTTGAATAAAAATGTATAGAATTACTATTTTTAATTTTTTTCTGACAGCTGTCTTATAAAGAAACAGAACGAGAAATGAAAAGCAATTCTTTCAATTCGTCAAAGTACTTATTAAATACCCATTTTTTTCTTTTTCTTTCTTTCTTTTCTTTTTTTTTTTTTTTGTTGAACGCAGGCCGACTGTTTAATGGTTCAGGATGCACAGTGGAGTTTAATAAAATAATAAAGAGTGTCAGAGAAACAGGGAGTTAAGACATTTAAAATCATTATGATGAATTTAATGGATCAAAAAAAAAAAAAAAAATCATCTTCGACATTAGTTGATAACATAATATTAACTAATTTTAGCACTCAGAAAAACAGCAAAGTTTTTATTTAAAATGTTTTTTTCTCTTTTTAATGAGCGACACGATCCTCAACGTTAAAACAAGTTTTCTTGCTATTTATTTATTTTATGGAAGTGAAATATGAGTTGCTAACTGCCATAAAGCGAAAAATCGTAAATTATAAAAATTTATAGTTGAACATAAGCAAAAAACAATACATGAAAATATATGCTGTTGACGCCATGTCGAATGCGTCAAAAGCATTAATCTAACCGTAAGCATGAAGTAAAAGCTATGTTTTCCATTAATCATTGGTGTTCTTTTATCTTTTGCATTTTTCTATATTTAGACCTATCAAAAATTAATTTTTAATAACAGAGACTATTCATTAAATTATGTTTCCTGTTGTACACTGCACAAGTGCTACTCAGCTAATTAAATTAGTTAACTAATCAGTAGCAAAATGCAGGAACTAGAGAGGTTTGATCGGATTCTTACAAATACACTTGTCTTTTTTTCTGATTGGTAGGAACATTTCCAAATTAATATTTTTGTTTCTTTATGATGTCTTGTAACGTCTTACATTATTATTTTTTATTTAAATAATATATTAATTGTTTTTAGTAGATTTCAAGATTGCCCAAAATGGGTCAAATCTCCCGATTTGAAGAAAGTTTGACTTATCATAAGGGAGGTCTGACCTACAGGAACTAATTACATGCCTGATTGAGATCATGACATGAGACGATATTACAAGGTACCGGTACTAATTACATCTAAGGAAGTACCATTAATGATAAAACAGTTAAATTTGATTCAGTGAAAATAGTGATTGCTGGAAAAGTTACAAATGAATTTTATTTTAACCCTTTCTGCACCTCTACAAATCATTGGATGATGGAGACTCATGACGTCTGTTTTGTTCTTTGTTGCAACACTTTCTTTTCCAGGACAAGTAAAATGAAGCTAAATGCAACATATCCTCTAAAAAAATTACAGAAATTTCATGTCCCTTTACTGTTTATGTAGCAACAGATAAAATGTAAGAAAATTTGAATGGTTAAATATTTTTTTAAAAAACTCCAATTTATAATATAAAACCGTTGTTTGGAAGTATTTTAAAAAATCAGCTACATCACTGCTGATGTGAAATGATTTTCATTCAGATTCATTATTTTAAGACAAACCTACTATTCTATTTTGTTTGTTTCCAGGAAACAATTATAGGGTCATACTAGGGGGTCGTTTTTCCCCTATTGGAAATCTTACTTGAATTAGCTTTGGCGGGAATATCTGAAAATCTTTTACTTGGTTTCCTACCACAATTACCTCTTCAAGATTCTTTGTAATTGATTTTCATATTTATAAAATAGAAACACTTCAGCTACGATAAAATACAGACTAGCTAATAATCGAGGAGAATAGACATGAATTGAGCGTCTTAATAAGGGAGGTTTGCTAGCAAATGAGAAAGCTAGATTCAATTATGTTTAGTTTGATCAGAATAATGCATTAACAAGTAGTGCGTCAGAAGAATGCAGCACCTTAGTACAGTAATATGAAGCACATAAAAAATTCAAATTATTTCCCATTTATGTAAATGAAGAATAGTACAGAAAAGATAAACTTGTATCAAAAACAATTACTTTTTTGCCTGATAAAGACATCACATATGATTTCTCCTTGGTTCTCCTTTAAAATGGCTGAGACTATCTTTACTGCTAAAAATATACACAGTTTTCACATTTATTAGCTGTAATAGTATTACTATAAACAGTCCTAATAAGGACAAAAACTTTACGTACCTTTTTCGAGAAAAGTTTTGTAATTGTAGGCTTAATGCGATACACTTAATGCGATATTCTTGACCGATAAGACAGATCCTGAGTTTGGAGCATAGTTTGAGTCCTAAAAAAAAATGCGTGCATTAACCTCCCAGGTGCCATGTGGTAAAATGTGCATGGTAATATTAATTTTTGAGCAATCACGATTGCTTATTCTCATTTGACTGTTTTGAAGTTCATATGATTTTATTTTCCCACCGCCTCCCTCTGCAGCACCACAGTCGACCGGCCTCACGATGCTGCTCCTCTAGCGAAAACCGTCTCCAAGTTGCATCCATATCCAACATGCACACATATACATACAAACCTGCACACACACATACACACACTCTTGCCTGCACACAAACACACACGCACACACACATACACAAGCACTAACACACACGCACACACACACATACCCACACATTCATGCCTCGACACAAACACACACGCCCACATGCACACATACTCGTGCGAAAAACATAATTTGAATTCAAAATGCGATAATTCAAATTAATTTATTATTTATTCATTTTTTAGTATCATTTGATTGAATCAGGTAACGGAGCCTACAACCTATTGGCACCAATAAGCAGCTGTATCGTTTGAGAATGCCGAGCGCCAGCACGACATTCAACCTTTAGCATGACGCCAATAGACGTCATGTTGATATGTTGGGTATGTTTGCAATAACTATGTTTCAATTGATATTAAAGGAATTTTTGAGAAAATAGTTTTAAAAAAACTAGATTCGACTTTTACTCTGAAAAAAAAAACGATAAGGCTGCGAAAGGTAATAACGGGGTACTAATATTAATATGCATGTACTTTTCTTAAAATTTAGTTAAATTGTAATCCATTTTCAATTCATCAGGCAAACATAAATAGCTGAAATTATCTCTAGATGCTTGAGTTCGAGCGATTCCATTCTACATGAAACGACTCGCGAGAATAAACGTGAAGTTAACGCTTAGATCTTTGTTATTGTGGACGCCTACAATGATATCTTAACTAATTAAATTACCTCGTCTTCTCTATAGCCTCTTCGAAATCCAGATTAACGGTAGGTAATATTTGCCCTTGTTGCCTGTAACAATCATTGATACTGTAGCATTCTCTTCCCACGGCAATCAATTTATGTAAGCATTGTATGCAGTTTATGCTCAAGGTATCGACAACTCTGAGTTAATATGAATGCAAGCTGCATGTCATTATCTTCGTTCTGTTGTATGGAGTTATATACTCCTCAGTTCAAGATAATATTAATACTTTAATTTGTTTTCACAGTGGATTGGAAAATCAAACTCGATTTCAGGTTTGAGAATGTTACTCTACATTTTTGTCACAATTTACTCACAATAAAAGTAATAGTAGCAAATACTCTTTCAAACTCATGACCATAAAATAAGACAATATTGTCCAACCAGACACGGAACTTATTAAAAATAATTTTACAGAGTATCTATTCTCATGGCAAATTAAAATCTTATATTAATTTGGAAATTGTTATGTTTTTACGATAGAAGTTCGATTAACACACCGGTAGCGGTTAGTGATTCAAAGTGATTCAGTAGTGGCCACTTCAAGGTTTACATTTGAAAACATGGGATTCTAGGTTTTCCAATGAACTCACACGTGCAGGAGACAATAGATGCACTTTTGAATCCATTGGGAACAAGACAGGTTACTGATAAGAAAAACTAGCTTTTTCTCTTTCTTTTGTTATATGACAGAGCTGCGTTTATACTGATAGTTGCAAACCATTCTTGGTCTCGACAGAAAAATGTCAAGAAAACGTCGTTTGCTTTCTGTCAAGGAAGCTCTTGAATACATGCAAGAGCTGTCGGAAAATGAGTCTGAAGATGAAAATTATGACCATGATTTATTCAGCGAAGAATATGCCCTGTCATCGAACGAAGAATGTGAATCGTCAGATGATAATTTATCTGTTGATTTTGCGACTCAATTTGACAATGATACGAATCACTTATCCGACTACCAATGTGTAACATCAAAGGCAAGAGGGAAAAAGTGTAAAACAAAATCTCCAAATATAACACTAAAATTGAAAGAAAATGAAGAAATTTTTGGGGTAGATGGATCAAAATGGAAAATTATTTCTTCTGAAACTAACGATTGTGGAAGAATTTCACAACATGATGTTTGTAAAGAAGCTTGCGGCCCGACATCGTACGCAAAGCGGAACATTGATGATGAATTTGCGTCCAGCTCGTGGAGACTAATCATAAATGAAAGTATGCTTCGTCACATAAAAATGTGTACAGAAGAAGAAGCTCATAGACAGCTGGGAAACAATGATTGGACCCTAAAATTAGAAGAAATTGATGCATTCATTGCAATTTTATATGCTCGAGGTCTATATTGCGCAAAAGGCCTAGAACTTGACAGTTTATGGTCAACTATTTGGGGTCCTCCTTTTTTTTCGTGAAACAATGACAAGAGACAGATTTAGAGATATTTTGAGATTTTTACGTTTCGATCAAAAAACAACCAGATCAGAACGTTTGAAAACGGACAAATTTTGTCTAATTTCAAAAATGTGGTACATGTTTACTGAAAATTCTATCAATTGTTATAAACACAATACATTACAGTTGATGAACAACTCTTTCCCACAAAAGCCAGATGCAAGTTTACGCAATACATGCCAAATAAACCTGACAAGTTTGAGATAAAATTCTGGATTGCTGCAGATGCTGACACAAAGTACATAGTGAATGGCTTTCCATATCTAGGTAAAGATAAGAATCGTCCTACAAATCAGAATCTTTGCGAATATGTTGTTCTAAATTTAATCAAACCGTTTGAAAATAAAGGAAGGAATGTCACCACGGACAATTATTTTACAACTCTGAACCTAGCAAAAATTTTAAAAGAAAAAAAGAAAAGCTTAATTGGAACAGTAAAACGAAATCGTAGAGAAGTGCCTACAATTGTAAAAAAAAATGACGACACCTTTGCATGAAACGACATTACTAAAGCTCGATGACATCACCATGACAGTTTATCAAGGGAAGCAAAAGAAAAATGTCATACTACTTAGCTCATTGCATCCAACTGTTCATATTGACACTAATAATAAGAAAATGTTCCCAGAGACGGTATCATTTTATAACACTACAAAATGTGGTGTGGATATCGCAGACCAAATGGCTCGAAAGTACACCGTAAAAGCTGGGTCTAGGAGATGGCCTGTTCACGTCTTTTACAATATCCTTGACCTTGCGGGAATAAATTCTTGGATTTTGTATAGACATGCCACAGGAAAGAACATTTCAAGGAAAGAGTTTCTTCAGCAGCTCGTCGAAGAATTGAGAGCAACATACATTTCAACAAAGCGTAAAAGAACGTATCCAGGCATATTGCAAAGCCGGAATTTAGCCACACTGACACCCGGATCCGAAAAAAATATGTCAGTAGTTCCAAAGAGAGTGCGTTGTCATGTCCCAAAATGCAATAATAAAACTGTTGAGAACTGTTTTGACTGTAAAAACCCAATATGTGGCAAGTGCACTAAGTGTATAAAAAGGAGTTGTGTTAATTGCATGTAACGAACAAAGAATGTATCCATATTGCTGGTAAGAGCTTTGTCATTTTAATTTAAGAATTTTTTGTAGTTTTATTCATAAAAAATAAGCAAGCAATACAATTAAGATAAACCACGGAATGTTTCCTTCCTCCTAAAATTACAGAATTTTTTAAAAATATTAATATTTTTAACATGCGCTAAAAAATTTTGCACTACAAAGTGAAATGAATAAATGATCAAAGTTAATGGGAGAGAATTTTGTATCTTCCTATTATATTGTATAATCTTAGTATTACTCTTCTTCATCAAAAATATTTTTTTACCTCTTTCTAAACATCAACGAACCCATTTTAAGCTTTGGGTCAAATTGACCCCTGCCCGCGGTTTTAGGTATACGGAAATTTCCGCGGTTCTAGTGTTAAAAGAAAGTATTACTAGTTAGACATTTGATTTCGGAAAATTTTTGTTTTATGCTTGAATTATTGCACATAACTTTATTTTTATGATACAAATAAGTTAAACTTATTAATTATAATTTTCTTAATTTAAATAAAGTCTATAACAGCTATCTTCAATGCTATGTAGTTTTAGTACTCTTTTAAATATTGTAACTATGTTTTGAAAGATGTGTATTGACCACATTTGGTTTAATTGTTACTTAGTTTTATGATATAGTGCTTGGTCCTTTTATTCTATTAAAATGCAGTAGTTTAAAAATGTATAAAATAATCAATGAATTGAATAATCAATTATAAAAAATATGCTATGTTAATATTTCTGTATGCATTTATTGTTCTAAATTTCATATTTCTAGACATACAACAGTGAAAAAAAAACTATTTCTCTCCCTTTTACACTAACTTTATTAGCGCATGCCTACATTTCTACTCTACATAAACATATGAGCATAGTTATAAAACGTCCTGAAATATGTGTATAAAAAGATAAAAAAACTAAAATCGTTAAAGCGATCCACATGTTGTGCAAACCAAATTGTTTTATTAAACAAGAAAATACTAGTTTTCACGATATTTCTTTCTGTCACGAGGACACAATGACTAGAGTGGAAATTAGGTTAGTTATCCTTATTTAAGAACGGTACGCTTTATTTGTTCTTTCGCTTTGAATTTCCGATTTTCCTTTTCGATTTTCCAGCTGCCTTTATAAAAGAATAGATAGTACATACGTTCGTTCATCATTTTATTTGACTCGCAATGAATATATTATTTTTATAGAAAAAATGTAATATTTCAGAAATAAAACTTGTTAGCTAACATAATTTAAAAAACCAGCTTTTCTATATCTCCCGTTGTTTAGAGTGTGCAGATTTTCCTCGAAAACAGAATTTAGACGGGTAATGTGATTAAAAAGTGAAACTAAACATTTTTTCGCTGTGTGTTTTTAAGTTACATTTTCACTTTCTTTAAACTATCGGATCATGTACATAAATTGATACAAAAAAAGGGAGGATCCCGTATGGCTTGTAGTAGTTTTACTATTGAAGTTTTTGAAATTTGCAGTAGAAGAGATTATTTATTCTCTAAAATTCATCTAAAATTATTGGTTTTCTAAAATTCATCTAAAATTATTTGTTTTCTAAAGTTATTCTAAAATTATTTGTTTTCTGAAATTATTTGAAAATTATTTGTTTTCTAAATTTATTCTAAAATTATTTGTTTTCTGAAATTATTTGAAAATTATTTGTTTTCTAAAATTATTCTTTTTTTTTTTTTTTTGGTTTCTATCCTACTTTGGGGTTTCACAAAAACTCATTTCGCTACATAAAGTTTGACCTAGAAACTTCTGTCTCATTTTGAATTCGGAACATGGCAATTGGATCAAATATTTTGTGAAAATATTTCTAAAAGGTGATTAAGCAAGTTATTTATGGCGAAAACTCTTTTTTTACACATAAAATCACGAAAAATTAATTTTTGCTTTCACTGTACCGCGGTCAGTAAATACTCGATTTATTCTCGTTTTGATAACTAGATAGCAAATCTAACGTTCCATTGCCTTTGCTTGGAAACATGTTATTTAATTATTTACTGGATCTTCTGTGAGCAATGTTTATCGTTTATAATGAATGATTTTTTTTAAAGATAAATTTTCGATTGAAAACATTTGCTCCCTGATAATAAATATTATCAATTGTTTTTTCCTCATGTAAAGACTGTTTATCCTCATATATATAATAGCGAATGATCGAGTAACGCTCGAGTTTCAACAATGAAACTCACGCGACGGCAAGATAATTTGATGATATGCTTTGGAAATGTTTAACATGCAGGGAAATGCTTTCTTGTGACAAGGCTAAAATCGATACGGCAACTTAATTCTTTTACGGTTAAGACAGTGTCATTTCAGGGGAATGAAGAGACAAAAAATGGGTCAACTATGAACCCTACCTACTGGAGTTTAGGGTTAATTCAATGGAGTTACAATTTCACATTTCAAAATATCATCAAACAGGCATTTGATTCGTTCAAATGTAGATGCAAGTTTGACCCGTCATACTTCAACGGGTGATTTTCTACTTTCTATTTAATTTCTTATATATTTTTAAAATCTTTTGACTTGATATTCATAGCATGTGTTCTTATTTGGAATTATATTTAAAATACTGATTTTTTTTTTTAAATTATCGAGCACTTTAGTTATAAACTATTATGTTTCTAAGTTGTAGCAAACTTTTAAATTTTTTACACCAAACATATTTAAATTAATCTATTTAGAATATTTGTATTGTTCTGTTTGATTTACTCAACTAGTTATTTTAATAATACAATTTGGTTTAGCAGTATCGTAGCTTTTTCTATATCTAATATATAGAAAAGTATGGGATTCGTGCAAATTTTCCAACTTCAAATTTTGACGGAGTCGAATGTTTTGAGGTGTGCTGACCTGAGTCCATTTTGACCATTTTTTGGAAAATGTGTGTGTGTGTGTGTGCGTGCGTGCGTATGTGTGTGTGTCACGTATGTGTGTGACCAGTTTTTTGTGGCCACTCTACGGCAAAGACTATTGAGCGAAATCGAACGAAATTTGGTACATATATGTGCCCCTATGTGTACTTGTGCCCATTGGTTTTTCGCGCGAATTCTTCCAGGGGGGTGGAGCAATGAGAAGTTTCTTGAGTTATGCGTGCCAGCTATTCCCCAGGAAGTAACTGGTGGAATCAAACACAATTTGGTCCGAATGTTGCCCCTAACAAGTACAGGTGCTGACTCAATTTTGATGTCAATAGCTCAAACGGGGGTTGAGCTATAGAACGTTTTTTGTCAGCAATTGTGACTACTGTATCTCAAGAAATAATTAACAGAATCAAACAAAAATTTATCGACAAGTAGCCCTTAGAGATTATAAGAACTGATTCCATTTTGGCGTCAATATCTGAAAAGGGGTGGGGGGGGGCGCAATCGAACGCTCTTTGTTTTCCATTGTGAGTGCCATATCTCAAAAAGTAATATTACGTTCTGAATGAAATTTGGAAAAAAATATGAAGCCATATGTAAACAGGCGTTGGTTCAATTTTTGCGCCAATCGCTCCATGGAGATTTTTTTTTGTGTGAATAAAAAAACAAAATGTAATTGCAACAACAAGAAAGATGAATCGTTATAAACTACAAGAAAATCGCGATGATTTAAATTTTTTAACTGTTGCCATCTTTTGTTTGTTAACAAATAAACGTTTGTAATTATTTTAAGCAAAGCTTTTAAAATAATTATCAATTTTCATTCTTTGCTTTGCTCTTGAGAAAAATCGGGAATTGGAATGGTCGTTGAGTTTTGGCGTGTGTAATTTTTTTTTTGCTGGAAATATTGCTACCTCGTCAAGCATGGGGAGCGATTGTACGAAAGATATAGAAGAAAGTTTCGTGATGGCCACAACATATTAGTTAAAAATGAGCTTATTTCTTTATGCATATAAACTTTTTCATGATTACTGCCTCTCTATCCTTCTTAAACTCTTACAATTAGTTAGTGCTTGTTTTGAATTACATTTTGTGTAACCAAAAATTATGAAAAAACTGACTAAATTTCAATCAAAACTGTCACGGAATAATCAATGTAAAGTTAAGAATTATGAAAAAAAAAATAAAAAAGTTGAAAAAAATATTTTGAAAACTACTGAAATTATTGATTGCAAAAATTCAAACTTCTAAGAAAAAAATTCAAGTTTTTTTTTCAAATAACTAATGGTTGTTTTTATGGTTATGATGATGCTATACAATCAAAAACGTTCTTTCCCTTTTTTGTACGTTCTTGTTCAATTTGGAGATTCAAAAAAAAAAAAAGTGAGGAATGTCTTACAGAAAATAAATTGCATAGAAAATCGTAGGAAAATAAAAGAAATCTCATGAACGTTAAGTACC
This sequence comes from Uloborus diversus, assembly GCF_026930045.1. Classification (NCBI taxonomy): domain Eukaryota; kingdom Metazoa; phylum Arthropoda; class Arachnida; order Araneae; family Uloboridae; genus Uloborus; species Uloborus diversus. Next base: position 133,387,249 of record NC_072732.1, read on the forward strand.
TTAATCAGCAAATGAAAAATATTTAGAATTAGCTAATTGAATTAATTGAAATAAAAGGATTTATTTATCTAGTTTTGACGATATTTCGTTACCAATTTAAGTCCGAAATCCGAAATCATTGCTTAAAATAGAATGTCTTCAAAAGCATAAACTGAGTGCAAAATGTTGTTAAATTCGAGATCAGTTAAGAAAATTAACTGTCATTGACAATGTTAAATTTAACCAAAACATACATATACACTAAAAATAAATTAAGACAACGTTTTTTTGTTTCCTAATGCAACATTCCTTTTTTATATATTGATTTTTCTTAAGAATTTCAACAGCAGCAATAAGCTGGACCTTTTATGTTATTTTCGTGATCATACCCGTTAGCCGTCCTGAATCTATTCCAGGGAAAAAAGTACAATACAAAGAGACGTTGTTTGTAATTTTAATGAATATCAATCACATCGAAGATTGTATGCCATCTCTTTTTGATTTATACACGGGTAACATTTTAAAAATTTCGCGGACTGGTCACAGCTTGATTTTTCCAAAAAAAAATAAATAAATAAATACATAAATAAATAACCATGAGAAAAATTTAAGTATAAGATCATTCTACTTACATAAATAATTAAATACAGTGATAATTATTACAATTATACTACATTAGGAAGTAGAAACTAATGAAAAAGTGTCTTACTTAAATTATTACTACTAATGTATTTGAACAAATGTTTATTTTTCAACAAAGACATATGCATCTACGAGACATTTTTCGTGTCCCTGTGTCGGTCCACCGGACCGGGTGTAGGGATTCATTGGTATAGACTAGTATACTGATTCGCGGCTGTATAGATTATTACTACTACTGTGAAAATTCGATAGATCGAAGTTGCAGGGAAATCGAAAATAATTCGTGTTATCGAAAACTCGGCTAATCGAAAACGAAACCAAAACTGGAACTCATTAAATTGATAATATGAGCGGAAATTGACAGAACAATGTGTCAAAGAGATTATATTTCTTCGAGTACTCACACAGAATATGTGCACAGAAATTTTGGGGCCCGTCACAAATGACTTTTTCGGGCCCTCTCCATATTGTTTACCTCTATATTTCACCCCAAGTTTTAAAAATATTGGGCCCCCTTCATACCCGGGCCAACAGGTGTTCCTTTCCCCCCACCCCACTGCATGCTGTTGTATTCACTTGACATAATTAGCATGCAGTAAAATTACTAGTATATAAATTCAAGAGTTTGTATATGTTGGAGAACAAGTAAAATGTTTATACTGAAATATTAGATTTTACTTATTAAATAAAAAAAGAGATATCATTAAAAACATTCTGCATACAAGAAGTCGGGATCATTCAGACGAGATTCCATGAAAATGCGCAATACATCTCCGCTCTTCTAATATTTTGAATATGGAAGGTAATTTTATTACTGTCTCAAGTTCTTACTTCTCTTCAAAATCAGAAACGTTTACTCTATTTTCACTTACGCATGAAACAAAATCTAAAAGAGTTAAGCACTCTCTGACTTAAATCTCGTCGACAACTGCAACAAAATCCATAAAATCTGTGCTTGATTTCATGTTAATTTTCTTTTGGAACAAAATCTACTCAATTTGTAAATTTAGCCTTTCTTTTTGTTCATGCTATTAGAGGAGAAAACGATTTCGACATATGTAGTTACGTTAACAAGGAAAATCTATCGGCTGTCATGAAATAAAATTCGGCTTATCGAGTATTTCGACTCAATGAAATTCGGCTAACCGAAAATAAGTAACAACAATTCTCCATTCAGTTAAAAGGGAATAAAGATTCGCTTCGGCTGATCAAAGTTTTCGGTTCATCGAAGTTCGACTTATTGTAGTTTCAATGCCTTTGAAAAAAAAATTATTTTTGAACAACGACATATGCATCTACGAGACATTTTTCGCGTCCCTGTGTCGGTACACTGGACCAGATGTAGGGAATCATTGGTATAGACTCTAGTACACTTATTCGTGGCTATATAAACTTTTTGTTTAAAACTAATTATGAATTTACAATATATATATTCTCTAGATAGATGCACCTTTCTTCTCCTATGCAGTAGTCAAAATCTGAATCCAAAACTAGTTATACCGCTTTAAGCGTAGTCAAAAAAAATTTACTTTGATTGATTTAGTTTTAGGATAAATTTCTATTACAGAAAATTCGCTACTATACTATTTTCATACCACAGTATAATAATAATCTTTTAAATAATTTGGTAATGTAACGAAATAAAAATTAACTTTAGCAAAATCTATTTTTAATTTTTTGAAAACAATTTCAAAGACTTTGGATCTTTGAATGCTCAATAAGCATAAATTTAAAACATACTGAAATGAGTTCTTTCATTTCCCATTTACTCGGATAAATGATAGTTTTGATGAATATAAATAAAAAATGCAAAAGCACTTTCACAGATTATTCCAACCTGCTAAAAAATGCAAAGAAAATGTTTCAAAAGTTCAGAAATATATGACATTTAAGGGAGAAATAGGTAAAAAAATAATATGCAAAAACTTTGTAGTGGGCAGAATAATCAAAAGAAATTCATTAAAGAAGTTCACAAAATGAAAAATGGCTTTTCATATCCAAAAACATAAGACATGTTTTTAAAAGATCTTCTAAAAATATGAGTATTCGTTTTTTGCTTATCTAGGCATTTACATTTTGATCATGATAAAATGATGCATATTTTAAAGAAAAATATTATACATAAAATACTTCTTGAAGCTTTCTCTGAGGATTTATATATAGTTTACATGATTTGGACCATTTTGGAACATGTAGTTGCATAAAAAAAGAAGCATGATTTATTTATATTCCATACTAAAGTCTTATTTTAGCTTAAATCACGAAAAATGCTGAATAAATATCAGTTGATTTTGCTTTCTTGGCTCCTTTAAGAGGTTTTTCGCCTCCAGCTCAGCTAATTCCTACTCCCGGCTGATGAGTGTTAAAACCACAAAACTGTAGTCCTCAGATGGAATGACTGAGCTGGCGGTGTATTTTATGTACACTGGTGTAAGACATTAAGAGAATTTTCAGAATTGGTTAATTATCTCCATAACTACTGGAGCAATTTTTATGATATTTGGTACGTGCATACATTGAAACAATACAAAACAAATAACCAAACATAATTTAAAATACACACTCATGATCATAAATAACACTCTTTAGAGTCAGATGGCAAGAAACGGCGGTTGAAAAATTGAACAAAAAAATTGGGTAAGTAGGGGGTATGGTCCCCTGTAACAGACCTATATGCCTCGCAGTGTGACTCCATACTTGAAATAAAGTAGTTTATGGGATCTTTAAGCAATTATTTCCACTCGTTCAACAACGACATTCTCAGGCTATGGATGGTCACCGGAGGGGTGTTGCGAGTTGCTATTGCCCTCTCGAGAGCGTCTCAGACATGTTCTACAGGATTAGAGTCTAGAGATCTGCTTGGCCAACCCATCGAATAAATATCCTCCCCTTCCAGAAATTCGTCGACCAGAAGAGCTGTATGTGACTTTGTGTTAACATCCATTAAAAATAACTCAGGGCTAACAGCGCCCATCAAGAAGTGAGCATAAAGCTCTAAGACCACATTCCTATACCTCGAATTGTCACAGAGACTTTCCCAGAGACATGGAGACTGAAGAGATGTGCGGCCATTCAACATAATGCCTGCCCAGACCGTCAAACCACCACCGCTGAATTGTCGATTTCGCCGATATTGGAGGGTAGGTAGCAGGTTCCTGCTTCTATCCATGTAAACGTAGGACAAGAATAGTCGTTTAAGCTGAAACGGGACTTGCTATTTGCCTTCCAAAATCCGCGAAATCGACCATTGTGGAGGAGGAGGTTTGACGGTCTGGGCTGACATCATTTTGGATGACTGCACACCCCTCCATGCCTTTGAGAGAGACTCTGTGACAATTGCGAGGTATAGGGATGTGGTCTTGGAGTCCTATAACAACCTCTTAAGGGGTGATGTTAGCCCCGAGTTAATTTTAATGGATGTTGGCACAAGACCACGTACAGCTCTTCTGATCGACGAATTTCCTGAAGTGGAGGATATTTACTGGATGGATTGGCCAAGCAAAACTCTAGATTCCAATTCTATAGAGCATGTCTGGGACGCTTTTTGGAGGGCAATGGACACTCTTAACAGCCATCCGAGAACCCTCCATGGTCTGAGTACAGTGTAGTTGAACGAGTGGAAATAATAGCCCCCCCCCCCCAGGATCCCATAAACTGCTTTATTTCAATTATGGAGTCACACTGTGAGGCTTATATGTCTGTTAGAGGGGAACGTAACCCCCTTTTTTTTGTTAACATTTGCAATTGCTGTTTCATACCATCCGACTCTAATGAGTGTTATTTATTATCATGTATGTGTATTTTAAATTTTAGATGGTTATTTGTTTTGTATTGTTTCAATGTATGTACATACACAATTTCATTAAAAAAGGTCCAGTAGTTATGTAAAAAATTGACCAAATCAAAAAATTCTCTTAATTTCATACACCAGTGTATTTCTGCTTTTGCCCTGGATTAGGGCAATAGCCTACTTTAAAACACCTACCTTTTCCGTCAATCTTTGTGTTGAACCGCACCGTTGCTGCGCTCGCTTTTCTGGTGTGCTATTCTGCAATAGCTACAAGTTGTTCAATGTTTCAAAAATCCTGAAGAGTAAAGAAATAAATACAAACACAAAAAACAAGTGCAATTATTCAAGAAGCGAACTTAAATAAATTTACTTCCCATATATTGTTTTGATTAGATATATTCATACTTGGACTTTGTTAAATTTTATTAGGGACTTTTGGTCTCCTTCAAACGGAATGTTTTCGGAATAGTAAGTGCAAACTTCCTTTCTATTCCTGCTCCTATCCATGCATTTGAGTAGTTTTTTTTTTCCCTTTGCTTACTGTTTGACCGTAACTTTTCTTAAGCAACACTCTTACCTAATAGAGTTACTCGTTGTTATCCTAATGCGTACCCACCGATAACCTGAATTAATTGGCAAAATCTACATTAATGCAAACAAACATTCGTGTGAAAGTTTCAATTCATTAACTCAATTCGTGCGATATACATCTACTAGCATTTTTTCTATCATGTGTAAATTTATTTGTATTATTCAGTGAACAACTTTCGTGTACTTCTAGTGCACAAACTGAAAGAAGTAATCTGTCCCTACCTCTTCGCCCAACTAAACTAATGCCAAAAGATTGCATGGTTCTTTCAATTTTCAATCGAGACGTGAGCATCATTTCCATTTGCCAGCATTCAAGCTTATAGTTTACTCACTTGATTAAAAGTTTCTATTGGGTTGCTGAAGACTTTACTGCGTATCAGCTAAATCGTAGGATATTTATTCGGATTGAAATAGCTTCTCTCGCCAATCGAAATTATCATTTCTCTAAATGTCTGTAGCGACAATTTTCCTTGGTTCATATGATTAGTCTACGTTTTAAATGAAAGAAAGATGGAAATCACACATTATCTCTATTAATTTAGAGAATAAAGTTGTTTTTAATACAAAAAACCATTTAAATTGTATTCTAGAAAGGTGTTAAAACAAGAATGTTTACATTTTAAAATAAACCATTACTGTGCTACTGTTTAAAAGCATGAGTTTTTCTACTTCTGCTCAAAAAAAAAAAAAAAATTAAATTCAGAGTAAAGTTTTCTTTATAGAAAAGCATGGTTTGTTGTAATGACATATTAGTTTCCGGTTCAGAAAATGCTATATAATTTAAACTTTGGCTTAAAATGCAAAATGTGTAATTAAAAAGAATGTTTGATCTCAAAATTATTTATAATTTTCTTTTCTGCCAAAGTTAAACGTAATCTTTTTAAAACGACATTAAAATTTGTTTTATTTATTTTTTTGACAAGTTTAAAAAAGGAGAAAAAACATTAAATAACACAAAATAATGATTAAAATATTTAGTTCTAAAACTAAAAAAATCATTATTAGCATCACTATCTTCATCATTATTAGTTTTTAAAGTTTCATTATTATCTTTATATCTTGTAATAGGAATAAACACTTATATTTTCATTGCAATATTATTACTCTTTTAATTAATGATTAAGAACGGAAATTTAAATAACAGATTGAGTTAAAATGATTGCATATTTTGCTTTCAAGGATTGTGAAACGGAGTAGGAAAATTTTTGATCCTCTTGTAATGGTAGTATTTCTGCTTTTCTCTTAAAATGTATTTCTACTCTGTTCCTTATTATTTAAATCCGTGTAACCGTGGCTCCCAAAAGTGTTCGTACCCTTACGATTTTCGATGAAATATGCCCCTTTCCATTGGTTAAAATTAATATTTTGGAATACGTATTTAATTATAAGATCTATGATCGATTTTCAACAAAACTACATGAAAATTTCTAATAACATAAGATAACTGTAGTTTAAAAAAATCGATAATCAAAAAGGTCCAGAAACTTTATCTCTCAAAAGTCTTCGTACAATTTGGAAAAATAACTATACATTAGTAAGTAATCCTACTCTTTACTTAGTTAGTATTTATTAAAATACCATGCAGTATCAGCAACAACTTTTTAATGTTTGGGAATAGATTTCATTGTTTTTTCTTTCTTTTTTGTGCAATTTCTGAGTAAGTGTTCAACCGGATTTCAAATCTTACTATTTCTCGTTCGTTTTTCGTTTCAATTTTCGTAATCTAGCCCCCAGATTTCTCTAAATATGTTACATTAAGTTTAAATCTGGCGATTAAAGGGGACATTTCTAAGCTTAAGGGTAATTTTTGTGGCACCATACGCAAACGTGGAAAACCGTGTCTTATCGTTACCTTGATAAAACTAAAAGTTGTTTCTGAAAACCAAATTTTGGGCTAATAGTTTAAAATTGTTTTTTAAAATATTTAAATAAACAATTAAAAAACGTTATTAAAATAACGAGATAATTATTCATTATTTCATCAAAAAATTCCCAACTACCAAGTCCTGATGCTGATATACATCCTCACACAAGAACACCTTCACTGTCTTGATTAACTGATCTAAGTTCCTAAGTATAAATTCCTATTTTTTTCCTTCTATTTACAATTATTACAACAATTTAACCAAAAATGTTGAATTTATTTTTATCTGTAATGAAGGCGTTATTCCAAAAAGTTTTGAACTTATTTATCATTGATTTTCAGACGAAATGCGTAAGATTTCTATTTTTCGCACTAACAAGGAAATTTCTGCTGTAAGAGCTCCCACTTAATCCAGCTAACTAGAGAACTTAGTGAACAATTTTAGGAGATTTTTAAACGTAATATTTTTCATCAATTTCTGTAGAAAATTTTACAGCACTGAAATGTGTATTTTTCACAAATTTGTCAACTGTAAATCTCCGATCACGCCTTGTTAACTTTACCGGTTGACATTTTCTTGCCTTGTTTTCGATCCGATTTCTTTCTTTAAAACATTTTATCATGCACTTCACTATAGAATGGTATAAATTAACTAATTTAGAGACATTTCAAACAAATTGTATTTAGACAAATTATTTTAAATCAAACAAATTATTTTCCCTCTTTGTGATGCAAATATATGTTGTCTGTTCTTAAAGTAGATGGTTAGTAGTTGTAACCTACTAAGTATTTTTTATACTTGCGATTTAGAACATATAAAAAATAAGTTGTAACCTTAACATTTAAATGATATGGATTATTTGAATAATCGAAAAGTTATTTATTTCAGGTATAACTCTACTTACAATCAAAAATTGTAGCGTTCCAAGATAGTCTGATGAAAACTTATTTTTGTTATTGCGCAACCTACAAATAATTTATTTGTTAGCTTACGGGGAATTCTGGTTTAACCTTAAAAGTAAGGTTAAACCAATGAATATAAAAATTAGTGGTACGTTACAATAAAGTTACTCTACTATGGTACAATCTCCCAAAGCGCTGCCTTATTTTACACAAGTTATATCAGTTAAATTACTTCAGAACTTTGGAGGCAGCAAGGTTGCCACCAAATTTATACAGTAAGGGGCAGTTTGGTCACACCAAATGTTTTACAATGTTTGTCGATCATGGAATGCTAATTTTCTTTCCGTTAGAACATCCAAACTGGAATATTCCCATTCCAATAAAAATATTAAAATTTTGAATCAAATTTCTTGTAATTCTTAAGTGTACCTGTTCAAAACAAGTACATATTTAGCAAATTCATATTCCTAAATGTGAAACAACTCCTTAAAGTTGAAATATTTTTCATTGAAAGAACCTTTACAGCGACCTAATATGTCCAGACAACAGGGGTTATTATAACTAACGTTGATTAAATGCGATCTCTATTCCCAGAAGGTTGAAGTAAGTTGATTATTTTTTATATAATTGGATATAAGAAATCATTAGGTGACATAACATAGTGTATCAACTTTCTATAAAAAAATTTGAATTTAAAAATAATTATTTATATGCGATGCAGTTGTAACTGTAATGTCACACTTGCACAATATGCAACTTTGTTCAAAAATCAATAAGACTCATTGGTCAATGCGACGCATTGAGCAGAATATGATATTTTGTTTACTTTTTCATCTTTTGAATACTTTATTTAAATACAATACACATAAGTCCCTCATTTTGTTTATCAGCTTATTATTTTTTATTATTACCCCGTAAAACTTGTCTTCAAAATTATAGTGTATCTTCTAGTACAAAGGTAAGCATTTCAATTGAATAAAAGCCATAAATCAAGCATATAAGTTAAACGGGCACAGTAAATAAAAATACTCCTTTTTACAAAAATAGGTAATTTTTTTTAAAAAGTATTATTGTTCTAGTTCTCGTACACAAGAAAGCATCCTCTTGCGTTATAACATTTTAAGCTTCTTAAACAGCTTGTTATGGCATTTGTTATTGTAGAAGAATTCGAAAAAAAAACAATAACATAGAAACTAAATACAAGAGTAGAAATTAAAAAAAAATGACTTGCTTTTATTGTTTTTACTCTTAATTACGATTTTTCTTCTAAGGAAATAAATCTTTCATTTTTATTTCTGAGTAGATAATTATTTCAATTTACAGATTTAACGCTGATCGTGGTCCCTGTTTTAAAGTCGTTTTCTTTGTTTATTAAATTCAGTAAATATTTAGAAATGTTTACAATGAAAAAGTTGTTTAAACATGCAAAGTGCAGTTTTTTTGAGTTTATTTTCCTTAACGTTTTGACTTTTCAGAGTAAAAATCTAAAAGTGCTCTTTAAATGCATTTTAATATTCCTTTAAAATAAAGAAACGCAAGGATATTAATGTAAAAATAAACTATTAAATAAAGACAACATTTTTTTATTTACTGCTATTTCCATTAAAACAAATATTTACGATTTTTTTTTGCTTTTTTTTTTTTTTTTTTTGTTATTTAAGACTACGACGAAATATATTTACTTTGACAAAAAAACTAAAAAATAAATCATTTATGTGATACACTCCTCTCGAGAAAACAGTTCTAATTAATAATATGCACATTTAATACCACTTAACAGAAGTACCAATATTTTTGATAAATTTATTGAAACCTATTTTTTTTTACTTTGTTTACAAGAAGAAATGGTACTTACTATTTCATTTCATTAAAACAAATTTTAAAAATACTACCCAGAATTTCTCTTTAAAATGTAGCTGTTATGTAAGGGTACTGCAATTTATTATTTTGCATAAACAGCTGAACTTTGCATCGAATTCAGCAGTCGTATACTTTTGTTTGTCTGCCTACATGTTTTTGGGTTAAAAATGCCTTATCTGAGTGCTGGGCTGCTCCTGAAAATAAATATCTCGGAAGAAATATTTTATTCAAGAAAAAAATCAGACGGTTGCTTTTAAATTAAAGTCAGACGTAATATTTTTCTGCGTATGTTTTTTTCTCGACATTTTCATCACTTCAATCAAAGATTTAAAAACTAATATTCCGAAGTAGATTTTTTTTTGTGTCTTTTGAAAAAATATTATCAAACATAACTCTTGGGTAAGAAATGTGAGTCTAGATTTACGAAAACGTCTATTCTTTCAAGTTATTCAAGGGGTAAAAATTTTTTTTCATGAAATAATACATTGCATTGCATTATCCCCCCTTGCCTAATACTGAATTCATATTCAACCTTTAAAAGGCATTTAAATGAAAACAAAATCTTTATATAGGGGTTGTTTCCTTCAGTCAAAAGTAGTTCTTTTTGTCACTGAAATTGATTTAAAAAAAATAATTTGAATTTTGACCTCTTGAATTCAAATTATGTTTTTCGCTATCACGAGTGTGTGTGTATGTAGGCATGTGTGTGTGAGGGGTATGTGTGTTTGTGTGTAGGGGGTATGTGTATGTGTGTAGGCATGTGTGTTTGTGTCTGTGTGCAGGTATGAGTGTGTGGGTAGTTGTGTGTGTAAGTGTTTGTGTGTTGTGGGGAATGTGTATGTGTGTGTAGGTATATGTGTTTGTGTCTGTGTGCAGGCATGAGTGTGATGAGTGTTTGGGTAGTTGTATGTGTAGGTGTATGTATGTATGCGTGTGTGTATGTATGTGCTTGAGTGTGTGTATGTGTTTGTGTATGTGTGTATGTGTTTGTGTATGTGTGTAGGTGTATGTGTTTGTGTATGTGTGTAGGTGTATGGGTTTGTGTGTGCGCGTGTGTGTGAATGTAGTTGTGTAGGTATGCGCGTATGTGTAGCAGGTGGAAGCATCCTGGAGACGGTTTTCGCTATAGGAGCAGCATCGTCAGGAGCCGGTCGACGGTGATGCTGCATAGGGTGCTGGCGGGAAAATAAAATTATAGCACATCAAAACAGTCAAGTAAAAACAATAAGCAATCGTGATCGCTCAAAAAAAAAAAAAAAATTGAATTTTGACATCTTGAATTCAAATTATGTTTTTCGTAATCACGAGTGTGTGTGTGTGTGGGGGGGATATGTGTGTTTGTGTGTATGGGGTATGTGTGTGTAGGCATGTGTGTTTGTGTATGTGTGCAGGCATGAAAGTGTGGGTAATTTTGTGTGTGTGTGTGCGTAGTTGTGTATGTATGCGCGTATGGGGTATGTGTGTGTGTAGGCATGTGTGTTTGTGTCTGTGTGCAGGCATGAAAAAATGGGTAGTTTTGTGTGTGTGTGTGTGTGTAGGTTTTTGTGTGTGTATATGTGTAAGTGTCTGTATGTATGTGTGTTTGTGTGTGTGTGTGTGTAGTTGTGTATGTATGCGCGTGTGTGTAGGACATGGATGCAACCTGGAGACGGCTTTCGCTATAGGAGTAGCAGCGTGAGGAGCCCGCCTGTCCACGGTGATGGTGCTGAGGGTGGCGGTGGGAAAAATGATAGGACATCAAAACAGTCAAATAAAAGCAATAAGCAATCGTGATTGCTCAAAAACTCAGAAAATACTTTTATTTTCCTAACAGTTATTTTTTAATTATTTTTTTAAATGTCCGATTCTTAAACAAGGCGTTGTCTTTATGACGTCACAAATGATGCACTATGGCGCATCTTTCTACCGCTTTTCCACGTTATGATAATCAAGAAGCGAATTAAAATTGCCTTCTACGCTTGCTATCAACCATATCGTTGCCAATACACGTGAGTAAAGATGCGAATTAAATATTTTGAATCGTTAATGGCAACACTGAATGGCATTTCATGATTTGTGATGTTGTAGGCAGAAGAGTTAAACGATGAAAGAGCAGCACCGACTTAAGTATTTTTTTTATTTTTTTTAAATATTAAACTTAAAGAAATTATTTGAAAAATAGCTAGATTCTATGTTTTTAAGCATGCCCTTTCAGAAAAAAATACTTTTAAAATTTTGGATATGATCCCATTGCTAAAGCTTAATAGCGAGAAACAGCAGATGTAGTCAAAATAGCGGTGTACCTTCGTTGTAGAATTGGTGCAAAAAGTAGGACAAAAATCAGAAACATTTACCATAAATCAAAAAAGAGTTTACTTGTTATTTAAGTTTCTTCCATATTCAATCACTGCATGAAAAATATGCATTAAAAATGAATATGGATTGAACATAATTTGGTTTCAATTACATCATAAATTTTATCGAAAAGAAGAAAAAATAAAAAGGTTCCGTCTAACATTAAATTTCGTGTATGTAGTTTTCAGGAAATTTTCGATTTAGTGTTCTTACATTTTCTTTTCCAACACTTTCGTCTAAGTTTTATTACAATATGTGTGTATGTACTTTCATTTGAGTGTGTGTATGGGACATTTTTTATTACGTGATGTCTCCACTATTGCTCAAAAGACAGCGTTTTTTTTTTTTTTTTAATTGTGTCTTCTACTGTTTTTTGGAGCACAATTTTTACATTGAAAGCAGTGAAAAATTTTTTTAAAGATATTTATGATCATAATAAGTAATATATTATATCAATGTTTTTGTTTTATTTTAAAGATTATTTCTATAAGCCTGGTTCGCATTAAAACCAATTTATTCCCCTATAAGTCATAAATTTTATTTTTTTTAACCAGAAAATATATTACCGATTTCAATTATTGTAACACTGAGCTTCATATTATTGAAACAGAGTTTTCTGCCAAAAGGTACAATTACTTCACTGCTTTTATAACAATTTTTGAAGTAAGATTCCGAGATACCTTTATTTAAGTCAGAAAACATGTCCCTGTGATATTTAATCTTTTAACTTGTATTGTTTAGAATAAATCTTGGGGAACATCTAAGTCACATTTTATCATTCATTGTTTCCTGCAGCATACGCATTGTGAACAAAGAAAGTGATATATCTTTTAAAATGTGTTATTGTTCCGGTGTAGTTAAGCACTTCAGAATAATAGAAACAAAGTGAAATCAAATATTTTATGCATAACTGGTGTAACAGCGGAATGTAGGTTTTCCAATACAATGCGTGTAATGTAATTAATTCAAAGCAGTGCAATCACATTCATAGTGAAATTAACTTTTTTCAACAACTATTGAAACAAATTGCAATACAAGATGTTGCGAATGATAATCTAAGATTTTTTTTTCTTTTGTGTTAATTGAAATAAGCATTGTATTGAACAATATCAACCAAAACGGAATTGTCTGATCTTGGTGCGTTGATTTCTTTTGTAATAGAGTGTATATTTTAGCACTGATTTGGTACCACATCAACGAACTGATTTTGTTTTTATTCGTTTTGTATGACGACAAAGCAGAGAGAGAGTGCAAAGAAATAAAACCTTATTTACATTATCCACAGGGGGGAGAAAACAAATTCATTCACTGTACATCTTTCTGACAAATAAATGCAAATGACTTTGAAGATTAGCGTGAAAAGAAAAAGTTATGTCTAACTGCTTTGTGCTTTTAACCATAATAAGAATAGTACGATTTTTCGCTTTAAAACACACAAGAAATACGTATTAAATAAATAAACTTCTATTTTGAGCACACAAAAAAATGAGCTGTGAACAGAATTCTTTCGAACAGTTTTTTTTCCACGAAATCCCTAGAGCGGTTAGTAGGATAATAAAAAAAACCATCTACATTCGTCTGGTGTCTCTTAGGTGACGAAGGATCAAGTGCAGCTCTATTTGATTTATTGTGGTACATTTTTTGAGGATGTTTCCTTACCTTAACAACCACTACGGGATATGGCGCGCTAAAGTCAAAACTAAAACAACATATTTCTTTGCGATTCTTCTATATTTATTGACGTGTAATTGTTTTTGTACAGTAATATATTGATAAAATCTAAATATACAGTAATTTTATTGATAAAATCTAATACAGTATCAATTACAGTATTAATACAGTAATTTTATTGATAAAATCTAAAGACGTAAATAAACATCATCGACATAGTGTTATGTTGATTTGAATGCAAATAGTTTTGGTACTTAAGCTTCAGTGTCAATGTGTAGGAAAATGTTTAGAAATTTACATTATTCGATTTCTTAATTTTTCTTTTTTCAAGAAATAAAGTTGATTTACAGCCCAACATATCATACACTGATTGCAAATCTTAACTCGCGTTTTAAACACAAACACTTGTCCCCTTTTTGTCCCAAACACAGAGTTTCCACTTGCCTCACCTCCCCCTCCTAACTCCACTGTCCAGATCTGGCACCAATGGACTACTTTCTATAACACTGCCCCAAACGGAATGTAAAATGGTTACAAGGAGCCGTAAAGACTCTAAAGGGGATCCCGAAAAGCGAGTTCCAGAAAAAGTACGCACCGTGTGAATCATGTCATATGCATTGTGGGGAAACAAACACAATAGTGCGGTTTCAAGGACAACTAAGGAAGTGTATCGCTTAGATCAGCATTTCTTAATTTCTTTGATTAGTGGAAGTCATTTTAATGCTCACTTTTTCGTGGAACCCTTGCTTTTTCGGCATTACTTTGCAGTGGCGTAGCGAGGGCCTTATTATCACACAGGCCTGGGCTTGGGCTCTCCTTCTCTTAAGGACCTCAAAATACTTATTAAATTATGCATAGCATTACAACTATAGGAAAGATACATGTATTTTTGAAATAGTAGTGAAAACGTAATGACTTGTTAATTCTAAAAAAAAAAAAGAAAAACTTTCTTAAAGGATTTTTTTTATCATTTACCATGTCACAATGAAGAGAGGCCTAGAAGAAGAATCATTAATGCACATGATAAATGATTTACATAGTTCTGAGACAAAGAAACCATGAAAAATACATTCTGACGGGACTTCAAACCGTTTAACCAACCATTGCACTCCGCTATAGAGCCTTCAGGTGGTTTCCAAATTGTTCTGGGCCTTAAGCTTACCTTTAATTTCTTCGGGCCCTGGGTGTGACCAGGATTCGGTTTCGGAGGGGCCCAGGTTCTTACCTCAATGAGACTATCACATTAACTATTTACCATTAAATCGCGTTTGCTTGAAAATATGATTTATGGCTACAATTGTTAACCAGCATTCAAAATCAATTTTGCTTTTATCAATTATTGACCCAAAAAACACAAATTTTACTAAAAAAATATTTAAAAAACATACTTATTATGATTTGAAGTCTTATTATGAACAGTATAAATTTTCCAACAGTATGCTATGTAAAGGCTTGTCGTAAGTACTGAATTTGAGACGGTATGGGGTGCCCATCTCAAGAACTCGTGTTGAGTGTTGTGAAGAAAAATCCCCGTAAATTATGTTTCCTATAATTTGACAAGTTCGATCATGATTTTCGTTTTATGTTCTTGTTTTTGGCTTTTTTATTTCGAGGGCGGAGGGGAAGAGGCTAAGTGCGGTTAAATCTTGATAATGAACTGTGTTCCACCGGGAAAAAAAAGTAGTAAGCGTAGTTGTTCAAGAATATTTTTGGAGATTGTTGAAAAACAAAATACAGATTGAAAGTACCATTCGGAATTGGGTAAACATATGTTTGAATCTCGCTTACAGCCATAAGTTATAAATGAAGGGAGAAATTATTTTGCCGAGTTTCTTGAATTGCATTTAAAAATGTAAAAAGAAAAAACATAGTCACACATTTGAATAATGTATAGTGGTGAATGTTTCGTCTATAAAACTTTTTTTTAGGTTTGACATTTACTTTAATCATCACAATATTTACGACTTAATGCATTAGCATTTCAGGAAAAGCATGCTAGTGTGTTATATAAGTTTTGATAATAGAAATCTATCCAATTCGTTATCAACTTCTAAATCATTTAATTTACTCAAAAGCTCTCCCAAACTGTTCAAAATACTTTACTTTTTCCGATGAAAAATTAGCATTTGCATTTAAACATTATTTACTTAATAAATTAATCTCGGAAGAACGGGCTTTTCCTGAAATTTAAATTGATCTGAAATCAGCATTTATGCATGCATACAATAAATCAAAGGATTTACTCTCTTGATTAAAACTTCCATCGAGTTTACATAATATATAATTGAATACAAACCAATTCGAATCCATTTTTGTCAGATATCTGAAGAACTTCACGAAAATTGAGAATGCCATTCTGGCAGTGGACTTTTTAGGCATTTTAGTTCAATCTGCGATTAAACATACTTTTTCAAATAAAATTAAGTGAAAAATCTTTTCTTAGATTTTTGTGAATATATTTACGCATGATTTGGATTCATTAGGAAAATTGATTGCGCTTAACAAAAGAATAAACTTCGAAAAACGTATTTAAAGTAGTTGTGCATGCTGATTTAAATACGCAGTAATGCCTGTAAGACTGTAAGTAAATTTTTCATTGTTTTTCTTTTTATTCTGACCTGTGTTTGTGTTCTAAAGATTATGAAAATAAATTAACTAGCAAAAAATTTACAACTGTACTTAGTATTTAAGCTCAATACTAATGGCATGCCAGATAAGTGGCCAATGAAGTTAAGTTGTTCGTAATGGAAAGAAAAATACGCAATTAGTTTTATTCTTAAAGCTTCTTTGAAAACAAAACCATCAGAATTCTTCGGATTCTTACAATTTCATGTTGTATTCTTTATTATGGACAACTATCATTGTTAAAGCAATACTCATTTTTCACCGAAAAGAAGTTGCTATTTATTTCAAAAATGATAGCAATTTTAATATCCGTTTTCTAGGTGTCATGATCTTTAATTAAAATTTCACCATAAAAAGGATAAAGCAAAGTCAGTGAGAATCAGAAGGAAACCGAAAACTTTATTTCTCACAAAATTAAGAAGACAGGCATTCAGTGCATTAGGTTTGCTTTGCTAAAACCTTTATACCGTAAAGTGGGTCTACTCTAGCCTCCTGGGACTACTTGTACCCATGAGAAAAAATGTTTAAAATCCGTCCTGGTCCTATAAAACTCAATGTATAGACTTAAAAAACTTTCTCGATGACAGGTAGCAGTACTAGGTAGAGGCTGGAGCATGAAACAAAGTTTCTGCTACTCCCGCCTTTTTCTGATTGAGGTTATGATTGCAAATTGTCTAAACAGATTGTTTTAGTGTCTGCAAATCATGTAAGTTCATGAAAACATCTGAAATCATCAAGGTGAAGATAATTTTTTGTATGCGTTCTATTTCTTGATTAAATAACAGTGTTTTCAGGTTATAGCTATATAATTAACACAGTAACTAATATAAGTTAGTAAAAGTGCCTTGAAATGGGGCTATTTGAACCCATCGTTCAAACAGCGCCAAACCGCATTTCATCACTAAATAATGTTAAGTAAGGTTTTTAATCTTTTAAAATGAAGAGGTTAGTTACTATTTATACGCGTTTATTTGAAGATCTGGGGATAGAATGGGTTCGAAAGTAAAAGAGGACCCCTTGAAGTAGGAAACAATGTGGATTTTTAAGAGGAAATATTACAATTGTCTCCAGATTAAACTAATTCCGGAGAAATAACTTAGAGAGTGGCATCAGCTTATTTTGACATAAGTAACTCTAATGGCAACTCTAAAAAGGAAACTAAAAGATCGTTCACAAAACATGCCTGGGCATCCTGTTGTGTTTAGTAGCGAGGAAGAGCAGGTATTAAATAATATCAGAGAAAAAAAAAATCCACCCAAGCCATTATAATTGAGGAGCTTTCATTTTTACTTTCTTCTATATCTAATATATAGAAGAAAGTATTGGATTCGTGCAAATTTTTAAATTTCGAATTTTGACGGATTCGAACGTTTTGAGGTTTTCTGAGTCCATTTCGACTATTTTTGGAAAATGTCTGTCTCTCTGTGTGTATGTGTGTGTGTGTGTGTGTGTATGTGTATGTGTGTCACGTCTGTGTGTGACCAGTTTTTTGTGGCCGCTCTACAGCAAAAACTACCGCATGAAATCGAACAAAATTTGGTACACATATGTGCCGCTATGTGAACTTGTGCCCATTGGTTTTTGGCGCGAATTCCTCCAAGGGGGGTGGAGCAATGGGACGTTTTTTGAGTTGCGCGTGCTTGCTATTCCTCAGGAAGTAAGTGGCGGAATCAAACAAAATTTGGTCCATGTGTTGCCATTAACAGGAACAGGTGCTGATTCAATTTTGGTGTCAATAACTCAAACGGGGGTTGAGCTATAGAACGTTTTTTGTCGTCAATTGTGACTGCTGTATCTCAAGAAATAATGAACGGAATGAAAGAAATATTTATCGGCAAGTAGCCCTTAGTGGGTATAAGAGCTGATTTTATTTTGGTGTCAACAGCTAAAAAGGGGGTAGCACAATCACCCGTTCTTTTTTTTCCATTGTGAGTGCCCTATCTCAAGAAGTAGTGCTACGTTCTGGTTGAAATTTGGAATATATGTGAATCCATATGTAAACAGGCTTCGGTTCAATTTTGACGCCAATCGCTCCAAGAGGTGTTGATTTTTTTTTTTTTTTTTTGCGAATAAAAATAGCTTTATTAATGCAACAATAAGAAAGATAAATCGTAATAGATTGTCGTCTGCGTATTTCTCGTGATTTTAATTGTATGGTAATGATCGGAAATATTATCTCAATAATTTAAAATTTTTAACTGTTGCCATCTTATGTTTATTAACAAATAAAATATTTGTAATTAATTCAATCAAGGCTTTTAAAATAACTTTCAATTTTCGCTCTTTGCTTTGCTTTTGCAATAATTCAGACATTGGGATGGTCGTCAAGTTTTTGCATGTGTAATTTTGTTTTTGTTGGGAATATTGCTTCCTCATCAAGCATGGGGAGGGATCAGAAATATATATATATATATATATATATATATAGAAGAAAGTTTCGTGATGGCCACAACATACTAGTTTCTAATGTTTAAATGATGAGCATTTCATTTGGTTTTAGCTGTAATTAGATTATATTTCCATTTGAGAAATTATGTTAGCCTAAAAATGTGTTTTTATGTGTGCGTTGATTTTATATTAATTTATATAAGTAATTTGCAATTTATATAAATAGTTTGTTCATTAGAGTGTTTGTTTTCTCAACAACATTGGTCCTTCTTGATACCACCACCTGTTTCATACCTTTTTATGATGGATTTGCTGAGTGGGACGAAGTAGTCCCAGCGCGAGGCTGCTTGAACCCAATTTTTAAAAATAGAAAAAAAAATATAAAGAGTTAAGGGGTTAAAGTACCTCACAAATGATGAAAGGGTCAAAAAAAAAATTATCGCTTTTTTTAAAACTAAAAACTTTTCTGAACACAGGGGAATAGTTTCATTGCTTTAGTTCAAATATTTAAAAAGTTATGCGTGGTTTTAGGCCATGCTCGATATGTGTTCTTTTGCAAAAGAAAAACTTTAAATTGCCTTTTTTCGATGATGGTTTTTTGTGTTTTCATGTCCTTAGAATCCCTAAGGATTTTTTTCTATTAAAGATACAGCTTTAAAGTAATACTTTTTGCAATTGGGATAACATATTTGACAAAACTGTGCATTGGATAAGCATTTTATAAATTACTTAAATGTTTAGAGCATGTTAAACCTTTAAAAACCAAATTTTTTATTTAAAAAAGCTTAGATTTTTACATAATTAATCACAGAAAATTTTCTAATAAACTCATAAGCAAATGAATGCACAGATTTTTAGAGATGATTATAGTGATTGTTTAGCAAAAAACATTTTTTAAATTAGTGCAAAAATAAAAAAGCCTGACAGATTTTTAAAAAATGAAATTTTCCTATATTTTTTTGAATTTTTTTAAAAAATAGGCAATATTTTAAAATTTTGAAATATGCATGTTACGGTTTTAAAGAAATATAAAATTTACTTAAATTAAAAAAAAATGTTTGAAAGGTACTGTGACTCCTTAAAACTCTTGTTTAAAAACGACTTTAGGTGGCAGCAGAACGTCTAAAAAGTGGTAAAAACAAGGTTATCAGTTCACATTTCGGGTTTAACAAAGCATTAAGTGTAAAATTCACAAAAAGTATGAAATTCCGGGTTCAAGTAGTACGGTACTGAAAAATATTTTTGGAGGATATTTTCTAGCGAAATGACATAGTTTTTCCTTAAAATAATCATTATATTAATATTTTTACATTAATATTTTTATTTAAAAAAGATAATTCAAACGAAAAACTGCTGGCTTCAAAATGCTTAGTTAAATTTTGGGGGGGGGGGAGAAAAAGAAAACCCACTAAAAGACAATTGTGCGTTTTGTGATTTTAAGTTTTTTAAAACAACAATGTGAGGAAAAATTACTTTTGTTCTCGGTTTTTATTTACAGTGCATTTTAATGCCATAATATCTAAAACTAATAGCAAAAAAAAAAAAAAAAACGCAGCATTTAAGAACAATTTTTGAATAGTAAGAAAATTGACAGCTAAAGTTTTTGTTTCAAATAACACATGCTTCATATTAGATAATTATGCTTATTTTATCAAAATATAGGATTTGCAGTACTGAAAGTCAATACTTATTGATTTGTTGATTTTTTGATCGAAATAATTAACAGATTACTAAACATTTTATGATATATAGTTTTTACTTTCAAAAGATATGCGTATAATTCACGAAAATATACGGGAACTTATTTCTATAGGTGATAAATACTAATAGGTTGCATGATTTGTTTTCCGAAACATTTTTAAGTGCTGTGAAACAACGTGGGATTATCTTTCATTTACCATTGTCATTACAGTTAGAATAATGGATAAAACTGCCGCTAAAATTATCGAAACGTAATTACGGATGTACTGTATTCATTACGCTAACGGAAGAGAAATATTCGTAGTTAATTTAGGATATGTTATGGCCAAAATTTTGAAAGTAAATGTCCGAAGTGTTTTACTGCTGGGAAGCGATGTAAGGAAATTTTAGGCTATATACAGAGAATGTAATTTATTAACCAAGTACAGTGAAAGACACTGACGCTTCATTTTAAAATTGCTTGCAGAAAGAGAATTACGTCATTTTTACGAGAGAATAAGGAGGTTCTACATACTATAATGCTCTAAAATAAAGGCTAAATGAGCAAGCACAATAATGTTCAGTTTCAAGCAAGAAGACTACGAGCGAGAAGCGAGCCAGAAATATATAGCAGCAAAAATAAAGGTGAGAGGGATAAAAAGTAATTAATTGCCATGTTTATTTTGGAGAGCTTTTACTGAAAAAGGGAGTAATATAATAATTTTTAAGTTATTTAAGATAAAAGGAATTGATTTATTCACTTCTTCATTTATTTTAAAGTAATTGATTAGAGATGGGAAACTTTTTTAGAACTGTAAGCGACATTCAAATTTGATGCAATAAAGCAAGCTTCAAACGCTTAAAAGTCTGTAATTACATTTTTTATGCAAATATTACAGCTTCAGTAAAGGTTAATCAATTTATTTTATTATAAACAAACTATAGCTCATTAATTTATATTCACCTTTTTTTTCTTTTCTTTTGCTATTTTTAAATTTACGGAGTACTCTATTCCAATGCCATATTCATGTAGCTATTGCTCATAAAGCTGATTCCATTTCTTTCTGCAAGAACATTTGTTGTTAAAAGGGTATCAATTGGTTTTCGGCGCATTCTCGAAAAAATGCAAATTTTAGAACAGACTATTGTGTTCGCTCACTGAGTAAAAAGTACATATTAGAGATGAAGTAAGCTGGTATGCTAGATGTTATCTATATACGTTTACATGTTTAGTTTAAAAGAGAAACGTGTTAAAATCCGGTTTAAATCAAGACTGCACAAGAAAATTTTCTAGTAGAAATTTCGTTACTATTTCAACCAAGACCAAATATTTTTTTACTTGATAGATCGTCAAAAAGACTCATCAGTTACGAAATGTTATTCTGTTGGTATGGTGTTAAAGAAATTGTGTTGTTGTTGCTTATCCCACTTGATGGACATAAACATCAAGCCAAATCCATGAACCCGTGCGCTTTCAAACCCTCCAAAACAGCTATAGGGCTGGAGTAGAGCAGAATATCTTCACAACCGATGCAGGAAAAGATATGGGCAGAAGCGGCTTGAGCCATATTGCATTTGGGACATTGAGGAAAAACCTTGAGACCAGCCACATGTCGCTGTGCTCGAGTGTGTCCACTTCGTAGCCGGGCCAGTACCGTTTGATCTTCTCTGCTGTTTGCCCTCAGTAAAGCAGCACCAGGGCGGGTTGCTTTGTACCCCTTATGTGAAGGGGCCCGTCTCCAAGCGGAGCTGATGTTTTGCTTGACACGGGATGCAATTTCTGAAGAAGAAAGGCACCCTTTAAGAGGAGAAATTAAGAAATTGTAATTGCGATTGTTACTCGAAAGCGAAGCAAGTCATTTCTTACGGTACATTGTTTGTTTGCAGAAAATTTCCGTTGATGAATTAGAGTGTACTCCTAAGAGACACATTAGTATTAAGAGGTTTTTTTTTTATCGTATATGTCCTCTGCAATATAATAAACACATAAAAAGTTAGGATAAATTTAAAAAATAGCTTATCTTGAAGCTATTATATTGGGTTGCAAAATAATTTTGAAATATTTTACAATTAAATTCTGGAGGTAATCTGTTTCTTTAGCAAACCAAAGTCTTATGGAAGCTGAAGAAAGGTATTTTATTTTTTTTCCTAATCGAATATCAATGGCAAAACATACAACACAGTAAAAAATCTTTAATTAACTTATGTTGGGAGAAAAAGTTAACTAAAACTAATGACCATTTTCCCCGTAAATTGGCAGATATCTAGCTGAAAAGCCTATAGAAACAGTATCCAAATAAAGGATTATAACACATATTGTACAGTAGTGATATTTTACATTTACATAAGTTGAAAAGACAAATATTATCATTTTATACTTTTTTTTTCGTTTGATTGCCAAAATATTCCCGTTATTGAACTTCACGTTAGACTTGCACCGTGTAATCAAACTAATAAATAGTAATGCGAAAATTAAAATATAAGCTTATTTTGATGTTTGGATGTTAGATTATTACAGAATTTTAAAATATTTTACAACATTATATGGAAGAGATGTGTTTCTTACGTTAAGCAAAGTTTCATGGAAACTGATGAAATGATTTTTTCTAAACTAAATTTAAAGGACAAAATGGCACAGCACAGTGAAAAATATTTCATTAGATTATGTTGGTCCTGAAAAGGATTCTATTCATTTGAAATAATCAAGCAATAAACAAAGAGAGGAAAAAAATAGCACTGAAGAACCATCTGCGTTTGCTAAGCTAATAGGAGAAAAAAGGTTTTTTAGCAAGCATGTGGCATTCCTGGTGTGGAAGTCAACTAAAAATGGCGACCTGTTTTCCATAGGCAGAAATCTGGTTAATAAAGATATGGACACATAAAGAATTATGTTAAAATATTTGTTATTTTAGGTAAGTTTTAGATATTTTAATGGTCTTAATCTTACAGAATTCCCTTAAGTATTTACAACTAATCAATATTTTCCGTATTCTGTGTGAATTTAAACAGGAATATGCATTTCTGGAAATACTCTTGCTAGAATCTGCATATTGTTTTCACAGAAATTTTGATTACCAGTAATGTTTCTTAATATTAAAACGAAGAAGGATTTTCCGTAAAGTATGTCATTTAAAATAAATAACCATGTGCAAAATGTTATTTCCTTAATAACAGTTCTAAAATCAAAAACATGCGACATATTTTTACTTCCTTTTACAAAAAAGGAAGTATTGTATTCGCGAAAAAAAATTTCACTCAAAAATCGACCTTAATTTACATTTTACTCACCCCCGAATGAATATTGAGGGTTTTTTTCGACTCGACCACACGTGGATAAGTGCCTAAGAAGGTATATAGACACGCGAAATATCCATAATTTCGGAGTTAATTACAACGAGTTTTCTCGGACGTCTGTATGTACGTATGTATGTGCGTATGTGAGTATGTGCGGATGTGCGTAAGTGCGTATGTATGTCGCACAACTCAAGAATGGTAAGTCCTAGAAAGTTGAAATTTGGTACGTAGACTCTTAGTGGGGTCTAGTTGTTCACGGGCATTGTAATTTCAAAGAGTACTTGTATAAATTTAATATTTCTACTAGTAACGTGTGTGATTGTGGACAGGATATTGAAAGTCCAGAACACTTGTTCTTTCGTTGCAATAGTTTTAACCCCCAGAGAGAAATTCTTATGCGCGAGCTGAGGAAGTTGTCCGTTTCTTTGCCTCCTGTTCCTTCTGCTCTGGTTCAGAGCGTCGAGACTTTTTCTCTTTTTAAACGTTTTATTTATTCAGTTGTTTGACCTTTTTGTATGTGTGTGTGTGTGTTTTCTTCTCTATTCGTTGTTAATTGTTTGTATGTTGTGCTCATTTTATTTTGTGTATTTTGTACTGTTGTGCCTCTTACCTTCGGGCCCTATGTGATACTATGTGGTGCATAGGGAGTTTCTTTTTGTGTCTAAAAAAAAAAAAACCTTTTGGTTGCATTCGGGTGTTTCTAAAGGGGTCTTTTGCCCCTTTTTGGGGGAAATCATTGTTACTTTCTATGTAAACTCAAGTGGTGTTATAGTTTGGCGGACACTTGGCAATATATCGCCAGTCTTTTGGTTGCCAGGTTTTGTCGCAAACTTGACGACAAATTTGGGGATTTTTTTAAAAATCTGTTTCAATTTAGCTACTGTTAGTGATTATTAGAGAGCAAACTATTGAATCACATTAAAATTGTCAGTAATGAGGAAATTACATTAAATTGGAGTAAAAGGAAGTCGTGTCATCAGCTCGTTTTTTTAAAAATACGGATAACTAAATGTCAGAAAAATTTAGTAATAACGGAGCATTTGTCTAGTTCTCTTTTTATGCTTTAAAACAATCATCTTGATATAAATGGAAATCAAGTAAAATACTAGCTCACCCCAAAAATATGTTTGCATAACATACTTTTAAACTTAAAGTTTTGAATACATCTATGATAATAGTTGTTTTTGTATTTAATATTATAAATATGTCTTTTCTGCATCTCAGTAACAAGATGAAAAATATAAATGAAAGCAAAAATTAATGATTTGGTTCTTTACTGACAGTGTTGATTCTCGTACTAAAAAATAATAAAAAACCTCATACCGACATATTGATTTCCTTTAAAATACTGTTTTTTAGGAAAAAAAAGGAGTCATTAATTTAGATGTGTGATGATTCATGTCTCAATTTTTTAGCTTTTTTTCCCCTAACAAAAAAAAAAAAAAAGGAAACATCTGTGTACGTCACTCACTACAAAATCTAAGAAAAAACCGCTATTATATATTTTTTTCATATCCGCAGTAATTATACGGCATCAGATCGACAATCAACTATTTTTTTTTTCACCCCAAATTAAATCAAAAATATAAATGTGCAAAGATTAAATGAACAAGAAATCGTCAATGAAAAGAATAAAATGTAAAAACGTATTTAAAACGTTGTTCAATTTATCCAACGGCAACGGAAAAAACATAATTGCATACATTTCTAAATTATTTCTTTAAAATAAATGCTGTCAAATGGGAAAAAGGATAAAATTTTAAGGCAAATGTATGGGGAATACGTCGTAAATGGGATTAAATTTTTCTATAAACTTTTATTTCTTTTCCCGATATCTTCTAATAGTGCGATTTTTCAAAAAAAGGAATATAGGCTTGACTAAAATGTTTTATGAGAAATTTTCCAACTCATTGACGTTTCTTAGAGTAAGAACAATTCAAAAGAATAAAATTGAATCTGGATAATATTTTTCCTAGCAGAAAGTCTTCCGTATTTTGATTGCTATTTTGTTTTGTTTGTCATTTGAGTACTTCTTATTGCGATGCACGTTCACTGAATTTCATTTCTGCTCTTAGACCAAGATAACTATTTTAAATTACTTGTTTAACAATATAATATTTGCTATTAAGCTCAGAAAACATTTTTCCCTGTAGCACGTTTAGTAAATATTTATATTAGCTAAGGTTACGCCTTGTTCAAAGAAAGCAATATAATGTTCCTATCTTAATTTGATTTTTTAGTTTTTATTGAACTTTCTGCACACGAATTTAAAAGAGCACGTCTTTTAAAAAGTTCTTAGTATCGATAAAAGAACAATAAAATTAAATAAATTCTGTGTTAAACAAATATTTCCTTTCAACCTCAGATAATATTGTTTGAATATTTTTAAGTACTTTGCTTAAGCAAATACTTTATATCTAATTGAAATGTTTTACGGTACATTCTTATTTATACATCAGATTTAGTATGCAGCGAGGGTTTTGTTTAAAATACACTGTTATAACCAATATTAACTACTTTCAGAATGGATATTTTTCTTCTAATTAAAACGTATTTATGTACAAACAGTTCACACAGTTTGAGAATTGAGTTTTAGGTATTTTAAGATTCTTGCGCACGCAACTTTTACTCCTCTTGTATTTACCATAAATTTTTGCCTTGTAAGAAATCTTGTAAGGTTTATTGTTTTATACAAACAGCTGTTCAAAACCTTTTAAGTTGCCAAGTAAATTCGTAATTACGATAGTTTACGGCCAAAATGACAAAAAATGAACCTCCTACGGTAGAAAGAAACAGCTTTGCGACTCCAGAACTTCGTAATTTTTTTTAAATTGCGGAATAAAACAGCTAATAATTTAGAAACAAACTTCCGACAATTTTTTATGCGTTATGACTGTACCTTACAATAAAAAAAAGAGAGTTCGACAATACTTTAAAAAAAAAATGCATCATAACGCTCATTTCGAATAGATCGTGCACGATTTTCCAAGCTTTCTCTGGAGCTTGAACATGTAATATATTGGAAAATGTATAAAGTTTCATTGAATGAACAGTCAAACTTTGAAGGAATAATATACAGGGGAGACCGGGGCTAGTATGTGAAGGGGTAACTGTGCGAATGTTAAATAATTTTCTCGTTTCTCGTTTGGCAGCTCTGAGTGAGTTATCACGTAACCACGTAACTGCCTCGCTACTGCCAGTGTATTTTAAGTGAAATATGACAAACTGAACATGTTACACGAGAGAAAGGTGTTTTTTCGCACTGTTAAGTAGTTTTTTCATCCTTAGTTATTTTCTTATCTTTACTAATAATAAAGAAGATAGTCTCTCTGTCCGGAGGATGTCTGGATGTCTGTAGAATGTCTGTAGGATATCTGTAGGATGTCTGTGACGCGCATAGCGCCTAAACCGTTCGGCCGATTTTCATGAAATTTGGCACAAAGTTAGTATGTAGCATGGGGGTGTGCACCTCGAAACGATTTTTCGAAAATTCGATGTGGTTCTTTTTTTATTCCAATTTTAAGAAAAAAACTATCATAAATTACGAAATCATCATAACGTGGAACCGTAACATGGGCACAAGCCAATTGGCGAGATACGAAATTATCATAGCGTGGAACCATAACGTCGGTACAAGCCAATTGGCAAGAAAATTCACCATACATTATTTGTAAATATACAAGCGAACCAAAAGACCTTTAATTTTTCTATTGCGGGCGAAGCCGTGCGGGTGCCACTAGTAAGACATATAATAGTAGTGTAATTTACCAAAACTTATTGATATTGAAGAGCCAATGCATCTACGCAACAAATGACGTCCTATTCAAGTTATTTTAAGAAACCATTTTTAAACCAGTGTAACTTGATTTCAATACGGCGAGTTACGGGTTGTAGGCGAACGTTTTTTGGGATAAGTGTGCGAATTCGCATACTTGACCCAAGTTAAGCTTTTACAGTCAAACATTAAACAATTGTACTTAAAATACCATAAATTGGCAATTTAATGAAATAATTGCATTAGTTACATTATTCTTGAGTTTATCATTTCTCATAGACATGCCTACACAATTGCCAACATACACGCTCTTCTTCCCGGAAATGAGAAAATACAAGAGAAAAACCAACGACGGGAAAACAGCACCAGATGTAATGCTGCATGGTTGGTGCATCCCCTAGTGGGTAGATGACAGCTGAAATGTAGTCCAGATTTCTTAAATGATTTTTCTAAAACATTAGATGTTTAAACAAAATCCTCAGATTATCTTACTACACATTTACGACTCCCACATCAAAAGAAGGGCTTTATTTTTTTAAAGAAACTACTACACTACTAAAAATATTAATAACACTATTCTATCCCACCACATTGTAACCATAAGTTGCTACCTCTTGAAAACAATCTACATGGGTCATTGAAATAGTACTTTAATTACGTCTCTGATTCTTGGATGGTGAACAATCCAAGAAAGCCAATGACAATTTACGACGTACCAACGGTGGTAACAGTTGCTTTTCTACAAGAAGCAAACCCCATAAATACTATGAATGGTTTCAAATGAACTAGTGTGTTTCCCTGCAATTCAAACATTTTTCAGGACTGTGACTTCATGCAAGTTATATCACTGATCGGTCAGACTCAATCTCCTGGATTTATGAGTGAATCCGTTTGTCCCAGCAGCGACCGTGTTGGAAGAAAGTAGTAAAACTGGATGTACCTGTACTAGAGCAGATTAAGATGCTACTTCATTCAATAATCTAGATTTAGAGTTTCTTACTGAAGATAGCGCTTTGTCTCAGCTAAACCTACATACGTCTCTAAGAATTACTCTAGGTCATATACAACCTTATCCTAAAGCTGGTTTAGTTTTAGATCAAAAAAAGATGGACACGAAAAAGGTCTACATCACTCGCAATCGTCTTTAATACTCCAGTCAAAAAAGCTTTGCAGGAAGAAAGAATCGCAGCATAAAAACGCAAATCACAAAAAGTCCCCAAATATACAAGAAATCTCTGAATCCAAGAAAAAAGGAATGTCAA
Organism: Uloborus diversus; assembly: GCF_026930045.1. Taxonomy (NCBI): domain Eukaryota; kingdom Metazoa; phylum Arthropoda; class Arachnida; order Araneae; family Uloboridae; genus Uloborus; species Uloborus diversus. The sequence goes on from NC_072732.1 coordinate 133,415,907, forward strand.
CACAAAATAAGCATAAAAAAAAGAAGAACGAGGCATATAAGATTGTTCTTTTTAATAATAATTACATTTGTCAGCATTTGCTTCTAAAATCAGTTAAACCTTTTATATGGTGTAACATACATAATTTTAAAGCAATTAGAATACTAATTTCGTTTTTTTTTTTTTTTTTTTAATTCATTTGTAAGTTTTACTTGCTCATTTAAAGCATCATTGAGGCTTTAAGTGAAATTTTCTATGGCTATCATGAGTTTTTCTCAATTCGCTAACTTACCCCATACGGCTCGCCAACTTACCGCGTAACGGGGCATGAGTGCGAACTCTGCGAAGGTTCACAAAAAGTTATGTAAAAAATAGATAACGCATAGTACAGTCAAAACAAAAACAGAACTTTATTGCTGATATCATAGAGATTATCCAAACAATAACAGAAACAAATTTCTACTTTATTTACAACCTTTAAAAAATTAAAAAAAGTTCGCTAACTATCCCCGGTCTCTCCTACTTTTTTCATGAAAGATTTTTGAAGTTACACGCAGCTGTTTAGTTTTAAATTTCATTTGAAAGAAATGTAAGAATCCTGATATATCTTGATTACTACATATATCGTTACACAACATTCAGCAAAATATTTCTCCATGAAAACGAATCCCCTTTAAAGAAATTTTCTTTTTTTTTGAAATGCTATGAAAATACAATTTTAAAAACATATATTATGCTTCAAATCAAACAGTTTTAACATTATAAAATATTATTCCACCGTCACGTGCGGGACAAGTCCGGTCCAGAATAACACCGACATTTTGTTACAGATCATAATATTTTGACCAAACAGGAGTAAGAACATTTTTTATCTTTACATTTCATACAAAGACATTCCTGACAAAGTATATTTTTTCCAAATAACTTCGCTACTTAAAATTTAACGTATTTGCATGCGTCAAGTGCTGGACAAATTCAACTTCCGTACTTTAACTTACTTAATATATTGACTCAACCACTATATAAATGACGAAACAAGTTGTACCTTTTGAAAGCGAAGGTTCTATGAATTACACCGTTAAAAAATGCATTTGGCACTGAAAACGGTCCTTTTGTTCAGATTCCTATACTTCATAAAAAAGAAATATTTTTAAAAGGTAATGACGAAATGTTTTTGCCTAAGAAGTCACACATACGTTTGGCATGTCCTAAGCTGCAAAAATTTTTCATTACCTTTTTAAATTATTTTTTAAATTAAATGAATGCAGCGTCATTTGTGGGACAAAATAACCGTTTTCCGTGGAATGGCCCTAAAGTATATTTTCATTTGCAGCTGAAATTTCCATTTAATTTATGCCACAGATGCTCCACTGATCATACAAAAGCTCTTATGCCTGACAAGTTGAGCTAAAAAGTTCTCAAAGCAATTAAAAAATAAGATAAATACAAGCACTTATTTAAGAAGATAAAGCAAATACTGAGTTTTATTTTCTCTAAACTTCCTACGGTATGGAAAACTTGACAGTCTTGCAAAAAAAATTTGAAATCTTAAAAATTCATCTGTTTTTTACTTCCTTTTACAAAAAACGAAGTATTATATTCGCGAAAAAAAAATTTCACCCAAAAATTGGCCTTAATTTCTATTTTGCTCAACCCCAAATGAATGTTGATTTTTTTTTCAACCCGACCACACGTGGATATGTGCCTAGGAACGTACAGACACCCGAAATATCCATTTTGACGATCCCCGAGTACATTACAACGAGTTTTCTCTTAAAGTCTGTATGTACGTATGTACGTGCGCATGTGTGTATGTATGTCGCATAACTCAAGAACGGAATATTCTAGAAAAATGAAATTTGGTACGTAGATTCCTAGTAGGGTCTAGTTGTGCACTTTTTTTGGTTGCATTCGTATGTTCCAAAGGGGGTCTTTTGCCCCTTTTTGGGGGGAAATCATTGTTAATTTCGATGTAAACTCAAATGGTGTTATAATTTGGTTTACACTTGGCAATATATCGCCAGTCTTTTGGTCGCCAAGCTTTGTCGCCAATTTGGCGATAAATTTGGCGATTTTTTTTTTATTTTTTTAAAAATCTGGTTTTAATTTGGCCATTGTTGGTGATATTTAGAGAGTAAACTATTGAATCATACTGAAACTGCCAGTAATGAGAAAATGACATTAAATTGGAGTAAAAGGAAGTCATATGATGCACACATCAGCTAGTTTAATTTAATAGTCATTGATTCTAAATCGTGTTTCGTGGCATTTTTTTAAGAAATATGTTTAAAAATAACGGTAACCCTTAATTAACAAACAAAAAAAAAAAAAAAAAAAAAATCCAACGTATATATATATATAAAAGTATTTTCTCTCTCTCTCTCATTCAACTTCTAAGACTACCATGCAATAAAATGTGTGCTACAATGACAAGGTTACCTTATGAAAAAATCAATGAGTTTGAACTTTTAATGCGGGCAACACATTTTTCAGAACTCAAGAATCAAACTCATAATATTTTCACTTTTACCACATTTTGATTGCGGAAATTTACTTTAAATGATGAAATTAAAGGAAGTGCAAAGTTTTTATGATATAATAAACAGTACGGGTGCTTAATTTTCTCTAATAACATGGAAGTGTGAGGAAAATATCTTAGTACAATTTGTCATTGAAACTTTTTGCGTCAACGTGAATAACACTCAATCAAAAGAGTGAAACGAATTTCTCCTCATATTGCGAAATACGTATAACGCTGAATAGAGCATGTAATTGTAGGAAACAGTTTCTTGATCGATAGATCCGGGTTGGATTGAATGGAAAGGCTGATAGAAGGAATTTATTAGGAACCCGTCCCACACATTTCACTTATCTGCTATTTACTGCAGAGGAAACAGAAGCATATTATTGTTGGTGGGGAAAACTTAGGCTTCAAGTATTATTTTAAGCGTGCAATTATGAAGTTGAAGCTACGCGTAAAAGTCGGTAGTTTTTTTTTTTTTTTTTGCATATTTGTTTGATAATAGAGAAGTAATGTAAAATACGAGTATTAACATGAAACTGCAATGAAACTAGTTAGTTAATGTACATGGAAATTAAATGAGATTGCAACGAAATTTACGAAAAACTAGCTGCATCGCCCGGCTTAGCACGGTCTACCTCGAAAATAAAAGTTATGTCAAGTGACGCGTGTTCAACACTCAATCTTGAACAAAAAACTAAAAAAAAAAAGAAAGAAAGAAAGAAATTAGTGAAATTTTGCGGCAGATTGCGGATTGTTCATATTTGAGAATCAAAAATGGCAACATATCTTTCGTCACAATGGTTTTCTTCACGCTATAAATTTTAATAAAAGCATTGTTGCGGAAAGTTGAGATGAAGCACTGACTAATAATTTGAATAGAGGAAAGCTTTCAAAAAATAGTAATTTTGTATCGAAATCTAAGTGGCATAACTAATAGTTCTCAATTGATACCTACGCTAATTGTTATTGGATGATTATGTAAAATAGCCAAACATAAAGACGGGAAGATTACAAATCCATCGATACCTTGGTTCGATGGTCAGTTCAATGCGTTCGGGAGAAGTAACCCGGACATAGATGACTACATAGGTACATGCATAGATACATACGCTTAGTTTTTAATTACATGAGATGATTAATTATCTTAGCATCACACTTAAATGAAGAAAAGTAACGTGGTTTAAGTAGGAAAACTAACGTGAATGTAACAGTGTAACGTAAGTCACAAACAAAAGACCGATCAACATGACTAACAACTGTAGAAGAAATGTTTTTTTTTTTTTTTTAATGTATATCATAGCTTAGAAATGTGTTTTATTCCATGAAATACATTTTTTAGATTTTATTGTTATGAAACAGTAGAAATTCTAAGTTTTTAGTAACCAACAAAACTTGACTTCCTATTTTTTTTTGTAACTTGAATCATAGCTCCAAATTCTGCTTTAAATACCCTTCGTTTGTATTAAAATTTAAAACAAGGATATCCCTAGTTTCTTACTGCATCCCAGATGACTGTAAGGAACTTTATTTAAGTCAGGTATGATATCTCTTTAATAAACATACCACTTGCTTTTGTAAAACTTCGTCAAATAGTAACATGAATCACATGGAGTGGCTGTTCAAGTTTTTCTCACTTGGGTTTTGTTTCTGTAAAATTTACGAATCGACCTGTGACACATAAAATAGTTAAAACTCATCTCATAATCGGGGCTTTCGTTAGTTGAAAAAGAAGGAGATGTTAAGTAGTAATAACTAGTAAATAATTTATTGTCGTGTTGTTCTTTCTAAATATGTATTTATTTTTTTTTGTTTTGATCATTATATATAATAGCGAATGATCGAGTAACGCGCCTGACGTCCCCAACAATGAAATTCACGACCGGCATGAAAATATGGCAGTTTTTTTTTTTTTTTGGTGATGTTTCACATGCAGGGAAATTCTTTATTTTGACAAGGCTGAACTGGATCCGGTTACTTTACTGTTTTACGAGTAAGAGTAGTTTTAGGAGAATGAAAAGACGATTTAACGCTATCTACTGGAGTTTAGAGTTAATTCACTGGAGTTATCTAACTGGAAGTATAAAAATATCACCAAACAGGCAATTGCTTCGTTCAAATGTAAAAAAAAAAAAAAAAATCACCCATCATACCATGACGGGTGATTTTCAAGTATTTTAATAATAAAGAAAGAAATGATCCACAAAAAATTTATTGTTACAGAATGGACAAATCACGCTTGTAATATTTTCTAGGTATTTATACAAAGATTTTCTAGGGCAATATTTAACAAAAATAAATGACGATAAAACTTCTTTGGACTGCATTTTTATTTCATCGTGGCAATTCAGAAAGAAAAAAAAATATTCATATGAATTCCGCTTCAACATTTTTTGCAGGTGCCGAAGGATAAAATAGAGCTCAACGTGATGTATTGAAATACACACATTTTAGTCGTCCTTTTTTGCACCAGATCTACCACTGCAGAAACGTGTCGGGAATTTAAATAGACGTAACCCAACGTTTTTCTATTGTATCCCGTTAAAATGCACAGGAATCCGGTGTTTAAAGTATTTGAGTAGATTTGTCTCTACGTGTAACATTGAATGGTATTATTTTTCAGAAAACTTTTTGATTCCCTTGAGAAAATATTTTGATTTTAAGCAATTAATTAAATGTTTGAATGATTTTTTTTCTTATTTTAGTTTATAAATCTTAACAAGCATTACTTATCCCACTAAGTTTCCAATAAAAAACGGTTACATGAGTACAGCTGAAGATAAACAATGAATTTTATGTGCAAGGTTTTATTTTTCATTTTTGTAGTTTACAGTGTTATTTTCTCCCTTTTTTTCATTTTCATAGAAAGTAAGCGATTTCTACTGACATTTTTTGTACGCATTTCAACTGAGAAATGTTTTTAGGTTTAAATTTTAAATGTTTCAAAATAGTGTTAGATACATGGCTTAGAGTTTATTAAACGTTAAGTTTTATTCACAACTTGACAAAGTAGCAAAATAATTTTCCAGAATTTTCATACTTTTTTTAGTAATAATTGGTTAACAGTTAACTAGAAAATTTAAAATTAAATACAAATAATTTCTGCATGCCATCAGTAAATATAATATGTTCAATAAATTTTTCAATAAAAAAACTCTTGAGCTCCTCTGTCTATGTTAATTTTAAACCATAGTTTGTACCTTATTTCAAGCGAATCCTGTCATTCCTTTCAAACTGAAGCTTTCTAATTAAAAATAATTGCCGTTCAATGCAAGTAATCAGTTTTATTCCTACCATTTAACAAAACATTTCGGACAACTTACAAGTAACCCTACCAAAGTGTGAATCTCTGATTGGAATAAAACTTTTCACATCGATAGTACACTTTTGACGTGTTTCTGGATTTTTCTAAAAATACCATTAAAAGGAGTAAACCATCCTTCGCAATATTACCCCGTCGCGGTGAATGACTTAAATCTACCAAAAGAAGATACAAAAATAGAAAGCTCTATGTTTCAGATTTACAATAATTTTTGAATTTTCATTCTACTATAAATAGAAAAGAAGTTACAGTCCTTTGTAAGAACACACTTTTTATGTTTTTCGTACATTTTGAGATTTTTTACTGGCTTGTGTTTTGAACAATTTTCGAAATAGAAATCTAAAAATAGGTAGAATTACTTATCTTGTTATATATGTCCTTCATACCAAATTTTATTGAGATCGGAAATGTTGAAGTCAAGAAGAAGATTTGCCTTACATGGAATAGCTCAAAGGCAACTAGCCGTACGACGGGGTAAGATTGCGAGGGATAGTTTACCCCTATAATTACAATTTTCAGAAAAATCCTGATACATGTCAACTTTAGTTCTCTGTTGAAAACTATGTATAGTTACCAGTAATGGATGCAATGTTTCACGAATTCTGAAGTGTGTAGCATCATTGTTTTAAAAACTCAAATTGTTGGATTAACCTTGCACTATGGTTTCAGTAGAATTCAAAGCGCATGCGTAAAGATCGGAATAGGTGCAGAGCAGCTAAACTCTTATGAGTGAAACGAAAACCGGCGTTGGTAGCCAAGCGGTGAAACGCTCTTGCTTTGCGACCCGTCTTGTCTGTGTGATTTGAGCTGTGGGTTCGAGCACCACTGAGGTCATTTCCTGACTTAGTGCAATAAAAATGTTCTGTTTGTATTTTAAAATAAGTACATATTGTGGATTAGAAAAATTGGTGTATATTAGTTGTTAAAAATCATGAACTTGATAAATCGTTATCAAAATTAGATGAAAGCCTAATTTTTGCATTCAAGCAAAAATTACAATCCCTCTCCGCAAGCATACCGAAAATTCTATTGTAACCTTACCCAAAAATTAGTGAGCTATTACGCTATAGTTACATTACCATGGCGTAACCTTCCACAAATGATGTGTAATTTTACACCACTGAAATCAGTTAAGTTACTCCATTGTAGTGAAGGCAGCTAAGCTGCCACCGATTTTATGAAATAAGATTACACACAATTTTTTAGTGTTTGTTTTGTTTTTTTCAAATTGCCAATCGTTATTTGAATATTTATTAATAAAACTAGAAAGTCGCCCGTCGTGGTATGACAGGTGAAAATTTGCTTCTACTTTGAACGCAGCCATTGCCTGTTTGGTGATATTTTGGTAGTTTTAAGTTTTAACTCCAGTGGATTAACCCTTAACTCCACTGGATAGCGGTCATTGTTGACCGTTTTGTAAGTTTCTTCATTCTCCTGAAATGAGTCTTAACGGTGAAACAGTTAAGTCACCGGATTGAGATCAGCCTTGTCACGATAAAGCGATTCCCTACATGTCAAACATTATCAAATCATATTATCAAATGATCATGCCGAGGCACGAGTTTCATTGATGAAATACGCGGGTTAATTTATCATCGGCTATTATTTATGTGAGAATTTATTGTAAAAAGTTGTTGTGTTGTTATGTAAGATTATATTGTACTCTCTAATCCCCAATTATAAACATTTATGGGTGAACTTTATCCTGTTAATGTTGTTTTTTGCCGATAAAAAAACACGTGTTCAATATTTTCAAGTGTACTAGCGATGTGCAAAGTTTTATTCCAATCGGTGATTCACCCTTGGGTGAGGTTATTTGATAGTTTTGGGGACCATATTTAGAATCACATAAAAAACGAAGTATTTTTTAAAGTGTTAGTCTTAATTAGAATGCGTTTATTTGTAATGATAGAAATTTGCAATTCTTTTAAAATATGGATATGTATTTCATTACTGTTTTCACTCTTTTGCTTTCTGAAGGCTATCCGCCAAGGTTCAAAAAAATACAGAAATCATTGTAGTTTGAAAACAAACAAGCAGAAAAACATGTTTGCTGATACTACGCAGATAATTCAAGCAGAAAACCCCCCCGTGTCCGTTTACCATGCCGTGGTGGGGGGGCTTGCGGTGTGGTGAGTTCGGGGCGAGTTCTTGGTAGGAGTCGTGAACCCCCATTTGCTCCAACAGAATATCGGCGGGAAGGGACTTTTGTCTCCTTCATCACACTTACCAAATTCGGACAAAAACCCCTAAGTCAAGGTGTCTCTACCGTCTTCGTGGCTGCGTGGTACCGGGGGTAGTTGGTGCCTCAAACGGTTGACGTCCGGGAGAGCAGGCGAACCCTGATGTAAAAGCCTTACCCCTGTGCAGGGGGGCTACACAGGGGCTAGACCCCAGTTTTTTCCCCTCAGTTCTCCGGTCCATGCTTGAAATACATCAAATAACGTTTTTTCAAACGATCCTTGACCTGACACTTCAACCCATATTTTATTTGAATGTGTATTTGAATGAATTTTTGCCTAATGTGGATACGTTCAATATAGTAATACCTCAAAGAAATAATCCAATGATTTTAAAACTCTCATTCAAATGAAAATATAAGAATGAAAATTTGCTGATGATAAAAAAAAACTTTTCAAATATTGTTGTTAATTAAAAATACCTTTTTATTTGTCTGATAAAAAAGAGGTAATTATTTTTCTCGGCGAGAAAATAAAAGCAAGATTTCCATTACATATAACAGTTTTCAACAATGAAAGCGCCTTTAGATTGTTTCAAAACTTCAAACCATGAATGGAATGAAATTTAATTTATTATTGAATTGATTTTTTACAATGTATGTGTTGATTTTTTTTTTGTCAGGAAAGAAAAAAAAAAGAGACTCTGGAACTTTTAGAACATTTCTGTTTTATTTTTTTCCTTTATACATATATATTTTTATCTTAGGAAGACTAAAAAACTAACTTTGTTCTACTAAGATTTTTTCTTTAGATAATGATACTAAAGCATTTGAAGTTAATTTCTAGGAAAGAAAAACCTAAGCTAATTAAAATAGTAATAAATTTCATTAAGATCGGAAAAACTGTTTTTTACATAAAATTAGTTTTTTAAAATAATTAAATGAATCTAGCTTTTTAGAAACCCTAAAGTGTAAAGTTAATCAAATTGAAGAAATATTCCAAGTGTTTCAACTCGTTTCCGTTACATAAATAAGTTATTTCATTTGGCATAGAAACATTATTTTTAACATATTTTCTTAGTAAGAGACTCGATTATTTCGTTTTCATGCAAAACGTTCTTGGGAGTCAAGAGCATGATTCCAAGTTATTCAAATTTTGAACTTCTAATTAAACAAAAAGTTTTTCGGTTCGGTCTAGTACACAGTGCTGGTTCACATTTTCAGGCGCAAGTCGGCACGGATTGCTTTTGTTTAACTTTCAAATTATATGATATTTTTTTTGCAATTGTTTTGACCTAGAAGGAAAAATATAAGAGGGTGTGCGACTTGAAAAATCGACTTTCGTTATTTTTTGGGACACCTTAAAGTACACCAATGTCCTTGGTGCAAGGCTTCACTTGATGCGTGTTTCTATCCGGTTCTGTCATTTCAATAAAAGTAGTAGAGTTAAATCAATGAAACAAAAAATCCGGTTAGACTCCAGCGACATCTGTTGAATTTTGGAATAAGTTTTAACTATATAAAAATAAGATTATTTTATTTTTTAAGTGAGAATTCCTGAAGAAAAGTGTCTAAAAATATATTTTAGGCATAAAGTAAATTAATAGGAATTTTTGTTTAAATATGAAATTTAAAACACAATCATACAGTTTTAAATAAATAAATAAATTTTATTTATTTATTTGAGGAAGTTGTTTTTCTCCTACTAATTAAATCCATATAAATTCTCTTAGTGAAATAAAGTTTGATGATTTATTCCAATTTTTACAATAAAACATTTTTAAAATTATTTGAGTAATGTAACTTTAAAGCCTCAATAAACAAAAATATGAGTTAGTAACATTTAATATTGATCATTTCTTAATGTATGCATTAAATAATAACTTTTAAACGAGCTCAGAAAGATTGCTGTTTAGAAATGTATATTAATAAAACGTTTTGGTTTACTGGTTTGGTATAAAACTGATAGATAGTATGTCCTTTTGCTCAGAAAGCATTACAATTCATATCATAAAGGAATGCGTTGTGTGTTAAAGAAAAATATATGTAAATCAGTTAAATAAAAAAGAAAATAAACATTTTACATTGAACTAATAATGAATTCACCATGGAAAACATGCCAAGAAAAATTTTAAAAAATCAAAAGATGGCAACTTTTTGTAAAAGCGTTCATTTTAACCTACTTTTCAGTACTTAGAAAACCAGTTACGAAAATTCCCTCAAAATTTTGTTGGAAATAAACTTTTGCTTGTTTAAAAAGTAAATGAAATAAAATGATAATAATAATTAATAAATAAAGTAAATACCCGTTAAAAATATAAATGGTATTCAAATGCTTAAGCATGAGGAAATATTATGAAAAAAAAAAGGCATCGTTGTTGTAAAAATTAGCGAAAAAATTAACAGACGTGAAACATTTGGCGCGTTTTAAAATTTTTTGCCAAAATAATCAAACTTTGCCGAAAACAATGCTGCTGAACTTTAAAATTTAGTGCACATACATTTTAAACAAAACAAGTTATTCGGCGATACTTGTTATATTAAAAAAAAATCCGGCAAGTAAATGTGTCAAATAATTAAAAAACAAAAAATGCTAGAAGAGCATACAATGGCGGTAGCAATTTTATAAATAGAAACAGTTTTTGAAAAGTTGACATTTTCTAAGTCCTGATATTTCTCCCCAGATTTTAATGTGAATATTAAAAGGCAAGAAATGTAATGTTGCCAAATTTTATGACACCAAAGGAATTACGTATAAATATATATACATTTTTATCTTTGCGATTATTTTTTCATTTCATTTGTTGTCGCCGAGTTTGGTCTTTTGATTTTAATAAAAGGAAGCTTTTATTGTTGTCTAATACAGATTTTTAGCGAATTATTTTACATTTTACTCATGCTTTTAATGTCGTTTCGTAACCTGTTTCATTTACTTTGAAGATTACTTCAACTTTCAATAAATATGTATGCGATAAAAATATATGTAATAAAGCTTTGGATGCTTTAATGACCTATTTATTTATTTGGTAAAACTATACATTATTTTGTCTTTTTTGTGGATTTTGAATTAAAAAGAAGTAAAAACATATCCAATACATAAAAAACGAGCGTTTAAATTCGCACTTCCAGAGCTCGAATACGCTTCCTTGCGGTGATTAACAATACTAAAGAAAAAGGTGAAACATTCCATTCCACGTGTTTTCTTTGCGCTAAATTACAGGCTTCAGACAGTTTATGATGTAATGTAATTTCAGAAGAGTAGAAAAGAAAGCTTCTCACAAACACAATGAAAAATTACTGTCAGTCTCTAAGCTTCAAAGCAAGTTATAAGTTACAGCATTTGTTTGTTTTACCTTTTTCATCCGCCATTAGACAGCGGCTGCAGCGCCCCCTATAGTTTATTGGAGTCACGAATAATATGAGAATCTCGTTAAAATATTTCGCCTAATTAATTTTAAATTATCCATTATCATCTTACTTACTTAACAGAATAAATAAACCGAGTCATTAGTTAAAAGTCTCTATAAATTTGTAAAATTAGAAAAGAGAAGCAAACATAATGGCGATGTAAACCTAATTTTTCAGTTTTCGCCAACTCAGCAAACAAGTGACATACCTATAACTGAAAAATATTTTAAGAGGAATTTTATTGTATTCTTACCGATATTGTCAGAATAAAACGATCATTATCTAAATCTTAGCGATTGTGCCTTTAAATACCTCCTTTAAATATGCAATAAAGCTATATACCTTATAAACAACAAGTGTTCCTTTCTAGACTTTTTTTTTTCAATCCGGAGAAAGAGTAATGTTTAAACCCTTCACGAAATTTACTCATGTTACATATCTCAAACATTTTAGTCGTAATCCCGAAAAATGCAAATAGTAATTATTTACTCTTATGCAACAAGACATAATGTGCTTCAGGGATGAATTTTTACTTTAAAGATTGAATAAACATAACTTTTTACAGCAGAAGTAATTTGTTTACTGATGTAAACAAAGTTTTTCTGGTTATACTACAGCGCTCTCTCGCGGACAAGTCGGCGCCTTTGATCTTTTGAGAAATGACTGAGCCTGATACGACGCGCATCGAGTGAAGCCTTGGTATAACAAATAAAAAACTACCAGGCATGTTCTTCAAAGCGCATCTTCGTTTTTCTACTGTAGATTATTGAGGTTCATCAACAAGCTTTTAGAGAAAAAAGAAATGTAAATTTTCAATCCTTGCCTGCAATTTTATTAGTTTGTTAAGAAGTGGATCTTTTACCCTGCCTCTGACATGGAAAGATTACCTTTGTTACCCCCCACATCCTTTTTACTTCTGTTTTGACTAACTTCTCTTTGATTTTTCACATGTGCTCGACTTGCTCTCTGGAGCTGAGAAATGCATCCTAAATTCGTTTTAATCTTTGGAATAAAAAGGAACTCTTAATATGTATAGATTATTTTCCATAATACCGCTGATTTAAAAATCCAAATGTGCCAACCATTACTTCGGCATTTGGAAAAGCTGCAATTCATTGTGTATTTTTACACATATAAGTATGAATCAAAGAAGTACCTTTGTGAAGAAAAGTAAAAGAAAATGTAACAACGTTAAATCGCACACATTTAGAGAACTATAGACACCTGTTTTGAGGTTTCAGAAACGCCTTTTTCATAGCAGAAAAAGTTTGCGCTCACTTTTCTGCATTAAAAATGGGTGTTCCTTGAAAACCCGAAACACAGTCTGCAATTCTTGGCATAGTTATATGACTCAACATTGTTCTATTATCTGAAATATTATACATCAACCCTGTATAGGCGTTTTCCTTTCATACACTCTAGTAATAACGCTAAAGATCAAAGATAAAATCTCCAGTTTTGGAAAACAAAAAAAAAAGAAAAGATTACGGTTTTTTAAATATACTATTCAAATAAAAAAACTTTGAAACTTCGTGGAAACAATTAGTTATTACTGCATTTCGGAGATTACAGAAGATATTAAATTTGATTATTCAACTTTAAATTCAATTAATTTATGAAAGAAGTTAAAAATAATAAATGAAAATGCATCGAGGTTTGTGAAAATAGAAAAGATATGCTCTCAATTTTGGGTGACTGTGAAAGTAAATAATTAACCCGGAAACTCAATTTATTAAAAATTATTTTACTTACCTTAGCATCGTTAATGTAGTCTACTTTATATGTATACTTTGGGAGTGAGTAAATCTATTTCCTATAAAAACTGAATTTAAGGCAGTTGCTCTAAGGGGTCATTCATTAATTACGTAAGGATGTTTTTGGCAATTTTTGACCCCCTCCACTCCCCCTCGTGTAAGGGTACGTAAGATTTTTCAAACCCCTCCCTCCTATTCTTACATAAGATTCCATTTCGTTTTTCAAAACAATAAAATGTTTTAGAAAAGGATCAGTTACATTAAAATTCCCAGTTTGACGTAAATCAAAGATTTTTATTTTTCAATATATGATGCGACACTAGTTAAAAATAAAACATGGCATGAATAATGCGATTCTTTAATTACATTTTGCACTACTCATCCTTTGCTTAGCATGTAAAAAACAGCTCATCCTAGTGCGTTTTTTACCTTTCAGAAGCAAATGAAATATGATCTCTTCCAAACCACTTGACAGCGCGATTTCTAATATAAAATATCGACTTGGAAAAATATTGCGTAAGAATGGGCTTGACCCCTCCCTTCCCCCAAAGTAAGGGTATGTAGAGATTTTTGCAACCTTCCCTTCCCCCAAGGACCCTTACGTTATTAATAAATGACAGCCTGGACTAAAACTTGGAGAGAGAGGGGGACGAAAGTATTTCTCATTTCAAAGGAGATGTATGTTTCAAAAATTGAAATGAAAAAAATCAAACTTCTTTATCCATTAGTTCATCGGTGTAAATTGGTAATATATATATATATATATATACATACATATATATATATATATATATATATACATATATATATATATATATATATATATATATATATATATATATATATATATATATATATATATATATATATACTAGCTGACCCAGCCACGCGTTGCTGTGGCAAAGAAGTTGGATTAAAATAAACTTGAACTCATTATTTTGATAGAATCAAATAAATATTTTTAATAGAGCTTAAAATTGTATAGCCGATTTTATAACATATGAGATTGATAATGGGCGTTATTCAATTTAAAAACGATTCCTAAATGTTCCTGGAAAATTATGGGCAGCTGATGTGGCCAATTTATGCCAGTATCATGTCAAGCCAAAACCCGGAAAGTTTTCCGATAAAAGTTAATAACCTTTCTGAAATCATCTCGGAAGCCTCTTGAAAAATTCGAAGATCTTCCCGTTTGAAGTTAGTCGTGTTTCTGGAAAACTTAGGAAGGGATACAAAAAAAAAAAAAAAGCTTAGCACCTTTCTGATTTATTAAGGAACTTCTATAAGCAGTAATGCAAACATAGCCAAAGCTTAGCCAGAACTGCAAGCAATTATCGAAAATTTTTACTCAGTAACGTTTCGGATTTGTTTTTTTTTTTTTTTATTTTTTTACCGTGCAGGCTGAAGAAAGTACATATTGAATTCAATAAGTACTAACTAAATTTTCTATGGAAAAAGCACTATACTTACGCTTAGTAAATTTTGTAAGTATAACTTCCGCAAAAAAAAAAAAAAAAAAAAAAAAAAAAAAAAAACATGAAAGTGACAGTAAATATCGAAACTGATTGTAAAATAACCGAATGTAGAAACTAAGCATAAACCACCATACACTTTTAGATTCTACACTACATTTTATTCACATTAGCTTTCTCTATAGTTTGTAATCAATAACTTCTTTACAAAATACACTAACTAAATTAAAAATGTATAAAAATTAAATTTTTTCAATGAAGTTGATAACATTGACTTCGAACTATTGTTTCTATTATTTGAAAACTGAAAACTGTCTAAGCACTAAGTTGTGCACAATGTTCTTGATCAACCAGTCTTTTGCTAATACGAAAAGTATGATAACTTTCCACGTGTGAGTAGGCAATATTTCGTTGCCCATAAGAGAAATATTTATGTTTCAAGAACAAACCGAAAGAAGACATTTTTTGTTCTTTAAATCTATTTATGGTCTTTGCAAAAGCTAAACGAATCAAAAATTGAAGCCTTTCAAATGTGTTTGAAAATTATGACGCTAATAATGGATTACGTGGCAACACAAACACTTCTCCTTTAAACTTTTCCGACAAATATTGTTGACTTTTAATGCAGAAACGTGTACCGTTGCGTAATTTAGGTAGGTTTAAATCGCGAAAAAGAATAAATTGTTGAGCCAATGTTCAACCGGGAATCGTGTAGACGCATTCCTGGTGTATCCAGGGAATTTAAAAATTCATTTGGAGTGTTTACTGCTTTGTTTTCATCGACAACTTGTTCAGCATCAATGGAGAACTTTTTTTTAAAGCCGTCAATAATGTCTCATTATTTGCAATAATTGTAGCTAAGACAGAGTCATTGCTCTGTTGTTATACGTTGCAAATCAGTGTTAACTAAGTCGGTGGCCCAACTATCAAGTGACGGCATATCATAATAACTAAGTGGCAAATTTGAAATTGAAACGCAAAAACCTTCAGTTAAAACTAAAGCTTCATATTCATCTCTGGTGTAAAATCTGGATTTGGACATTTGTGTGTTTGTTAAACTTTATGAAATACGTCTTCAAACGTGAAAGTAATATAGTTTATCCTTAAAAAATAATGATTGTGTTATATAGTATGTCGTCAAAATTGTTTTAAACAGTTGACGAATACTGTTTCTCCTTATGTCAAACCTGCATTAGAAAGTGTCATCTCCCAATGACTTTGTGCTACCAATAAGTACAGCTTGCGACATGCATCAGGATATGTATTTGACAGTCGACAATTGACGATCCACAAATATTTCTGTCTGTTCGGGAATGTTTACCGAAAACAAAACTGCTACAAAACCAGCGCGATTACAGAGGCAATTATGATTTTAAAAAAATTAAATTTATCTGGAAATAGACTCTCAATTAGTTCACTTTTCGTCTCAACGGCAGTGCAGACATTGTCTGGCTATTTGTTGTACTGTATATTTTGATAGAGTTCAATTTCACCGTTTCCAATACTCAGCAATTGCTTAGAAAATACTTATGCGGTTAGATTATTTTGCGTTTATACTCGCATGTTCATGGCCAATCGCATTATCTCGTCATTACGCTATAAAAAACGTTTTTTTTAAACATGCGTTGATTTCATCGGAATAACTGGTAATGTCTGCCGGAAGTCCCCAGACAGTATTCAGACAATTTCGCCTAAAAGTTTATCGTTGCCATTCAAATCTTGCATAATCCTATGATGTACTTCGAATGAATGCTTTTACTCATGAGCCATAGTACACTCATCCCAAATTATAATTTCACTCTCTTGCAACACTACAGCCATACCAAGTCTTTTTTTTCTTTATTGTACACATTGTGTTTTGTTTGTTATGAATATCTAATAGGCAACTTTAAAGCTGAATGTGCTGTTCGTGTACCATCTAAAAAAAGTAGCAGCAATGCCTGACGATGCAATTGTCACTGCAATTTTCTGTTGCGAATGTATCTTTGCAAGAATTATTGATATTAAAAATTTCCTGGGGAACAAAATAAAGAAAATAATTGTTTTCCGCTTAAATTCATTAACTTTCCTGAAATAAACCTGGAATATTTTTGAAGAATTCAGTAGTCTTCTTGGTTAAAAAGGCAGTTATGATTCTGGCACCTGCAGAGAAGCCTAAAGCAAGATTAATATTGTAACGGATTCGGTGCGACTTCCACTTTCTTGAAATGAAGACACAGTTCTTGATAAAAACACAGGAAATTTATTTACACTATGTACAGGAAAGATCTTCAACAACTGCTAAATTATTCATCAGCAATTAAGCAATTATCACACAACACCGTAAACTCAAAGTTTACACACGTATTTACTTCCAAATACGAAAACAACACAGCGAAATGCCTCGCTATAAACAGAGCAAAAATCTTCTCAGTTCGAAATATCAATCGAAACTAAACTCTTTATCCAGCGCTAACGGCTTAAATACACCGAAAAGAATTTTCTCAAATATTCCACACGCTTCTATAAAGTAGTAGACCGTTATCAATGAAAAGAAAGAAAATAGGGGTCGTATACTTTAGCCGAATGAAAAAGGGGTTGTATATTCATTACGGGAAACTATTTACAGATTACGTTCCTACAATAATTACTATTTACAGAATTTGTAACATTGCCCCCTTCCCAAGGACTGCACGTCCTGGGCAGTACAATCCCCAGAAAGGGTGCCAAACTTCTATCACAAGTTTACAAATATACACATTAATTAATAACTAACAGATACAGAAAACACAATAATAACAAGAAATATTACTAAACATTAAAAGCAAAAATTATCTACAACTTTTATGTTATCAACCATGGTTGTTTACGTAATACTCATGAACTATGGCCATAGTATGGGGCTAACCGATCATAATGTACAACCCTAGGTTTTGCAGATAGGTGATTTTTGGATCCTCACTACGACGTCATTCAGTCGGTTAAGGACTTTGTAGGGTCCATCCCAATGCGACTGCAATTTGGGTGACAGACCTTTCCGTCGGATGGGATTCCATAACCAAACCCTGTCGCCTTCGTTGAATTCATGTCCAGTAGACCTTGTGTCGTATCGGGTCTTCATCTTCTCCGCCGCGATGTTAATTCGCTCTCGTGCGAAGTTATGAACGTCTTCCAACCGGGCCTGGAGATCCTGGATGTACTCCTCAGGCGATGCAGGCGCATCCGGAGGACGACCGAAGACGAGATCACAAGGTAGCCGAAGCTCTCGTCCGAAGAGCATCTGAGATGGGGCATATCCGGTAGTCTCGTGGACAGCACTGCGGTAGGCCAGCAGGAACAAAGGTAGCTTCTTGTCCCAATCCTGTTGATTTCTGGAGACCATAAGTGAGAGATTATTCAGGATTGTGCGGTTAAATCTCTCCACCATGCCGTCCGATTGTGGGTGTAGTGGTGTTGTCCTAGTTTTCTCAATTCCGAGAATTTGACATAGGCCCTTAAACACAGCAGAGATGAAATTCCTCCCTTGATCGGAATGAATCTGCAAAGGTGTTCCATATCTCGAGATCCAATGTTGGACTAGAGTCTCTGCTACGGTGGTAGCCTCTTGATCTGGAATGGGATATGCTTCCGGCCATTTGGTGAAGTAGTCGATGGAAACAAGAATGTATTTGTTCCCATCAGCAGTTCTTGGTAGAGGACTCAGGATGTCGATCCCAATTCGTTCGAAAGGAGCTCCAACGTTGTACAGATGTAGCTTCCCTCTGCTTCTCTTCTTCGGTCCTTTACGAGCAGCACAGGCGTCACAAGAATGGCACCACTTCTCCACGTCATCCTTCGCCTTGCTCCAGAAGAAGCGCTCCCGAACTTTATTAAGGGTTTTCAAGACACCAAAATGTCCTCCAGTTGCACTACTATGTATTTCTTTCAGAACATCTGAAATCCTTGTTCGGGGAAGTAGTAACTGCCACCTAGACGTTTTGCCGTCATCAGATTCCCATTTTCGGTACAGTACGCCGTTCCGTAAATGGAATGAATTCCATAAAGCCCAGTATCTTTTTGTTGCAGGACTAAAGATGGAAACGTCCTGCCAGCTAGGTCGCCAACTGTCACTTTCCATGAACTCCAAAATTGGTTTTATGTCGGGGTCTTCAAGTTGATCTTTTCGAACTTGGTCGTCACTCCATGGATCAGGTTCTGATGATATTGGAGTCATTGTCACCTGATAGGCGGTAGGGCTAGTCGTTCCATACTGTTTCTCGATTCGGGAACAATAGTGGCAGTTCTCAGGACAGGGTCTCCTTGATAAAGCGTCAGCATTACCGTGAGATAACCCTTTTCGATGCTTGATCTCCATGTCATATTCCTGGAGCCGCTGTATCCATCTGGCTATCTGACCTTCCGGATTTTTGAAGTTCAAAAGCCAAGTTAATGAGGCATGATCTGTCCGAAGCAGAAATTTTCGGCCGTAAAGGTAATGATGGAAGTGTTCTACAGCTTTCACTATGGCCAGTAACTCCTTTCTGGTGACGCAGTAATTCCGCTCCGACTTTGATAAGCATTTGCTCCAGTAAGCGATGACATGTTCATTTCCGTCAATTTCTTGGGATAAAACAGCTCCAATTCCCTCGTTGCTCGCATCAGTGTCCAGGATGAAGGATTTTTCAGGCTGAGGATAGGCGAGGATAGGCGTTGATGTTAATGCCTCCTTCAGTCGTAGAAATGCATCTTCGCATTCTTTGGACCATTCAAACTTTTGCTTGCTCTCCGTCAGCTTATGCAAAGGTCGTGCAATGTTGGAAAAACCCTTCACAAACTTCCTGTAGTACGTGCAGAGCCCCAGGAAACTTCGCAACTGATGGATGTTTTCGGGACGACTCCAACTCCTGACCGCAGATACCTTCTCTGGATCGGTTTGTACACCCTCAGAAGAGATGATGTGACCAAGGTAGTTCACTTCCCGGCGGAACAAATTACATTTGGACGGGCTTAACTTCAGATTGGCTTCCTTAAGCTTTTGCAGCACCTTCCTAAGATTTGCCAGATGTTCTTCGAAGCTGCGTCCCACGATGATGATATCGTCTAAGTAGACCAGACAGGATTCGTAAGAGAGTCCTCTTAACACTGTCTCCATGAGACGCTCGAACGTAGCTGGTGCATTGCAGAGGCCGAAGGACATCACTTTAAACTGCCATAAGCCTTGTCCAGTTGTAAACGCTGTCTTCTCTCGGTCCTCAGGGTGTATCTCAACCTGCCAGTAGCCGCTCTTCAAGTCCAGGGTCGAAAACCACTTGTGTCCGGAAAGAGTGTCCAAGGTGTCGTCTATCCGTGGAAGAGGGTAACTGTCTTTCTTGGTGATTTCATTCAGCCGTCGGTAATCGACACAAAATCTGGTGGAGCCATCTTTCTTTCGGACTAAGACGATGGGAGAAGCCCAGGGACTGGATGAAGGTTCGATTACATCATTCTCCTTCATCTCTTTCAGGAGGGTCTCAACCTCTTCCTTCTTGGCGAACGGTAGTCATCTTGGATGCTGTTTAATAGGGAGGTGTTCTCCAGTGTAAATCCTATGCTGCGTTAAATTCGTACGGCCAACATCCTCCGATGTAGATGAAAACAGATGCTTGAAGTCATCCACCAATTGTTCCGCAGCAGTTCTTTGATCTTTCGATAATGGCGCACTCCCAATTTACTTCGATGTCAAGGACTCAGAAGACACAGTTTCGGGGGAATTGATTCTTCTAATGATGCAGTTTACTTGAGTACAAGTTGCTAACACTTCACCTCTCCGAATATTCCTTGGCCTTTCACTCACGTTGGCGACTCTTACAGGAATTACATCCTTAGAAAGGTCCACAAGCGTAGATGCTACCAGCACTCCTTTTAGGCTATTGCTTAGGTTAGGGTATTCAATGAGTCCAAATCGAAAACTATTGCTTTCTTCAAGGGAGCCAGGTATTAATGATTCTGACCTTGAGGGAATCGATAAATCTGTTTGGGCTATTATTTGATGAGCGGATTTTACATCACTTTCTGCAGGGAAAACGGCTATGTCTTCTCTCATCGAGTGCAGCTCATTAGTCTTGAAGTCGAGAGTGAAGTCATATTTCTTCAAAAAGTCCAATCCGAGAATGAAGGGGTCCGTGATATTAGCGACGAATGCCGTATGATGGTAGGTGGCATTCCCAAACACTATTTCCAAGTCCACTTTACCGTCTTCCTCGATCTTGTCACCTGTCACAGTCTGGAGACTTACGCGTGGCGATGTCCACAGCAGTTTCAATCCAAATTCACGAGCCACATCTGTCCTAATGATTGTCACATTGGCTCCAGTGTCGACAATCAGTCTGCAGGGGTTCCCATTTACATGTGCGTAAATGAAAAGTCCATCACTGCCACTACTAGAAGAGGAAATCTGCAGAGCTTTAGTGGTGGTGATTTCCTTCCCTCGCGTAGCTTGGCGAGCCGGACAACTCCTTCGCAGGTGTCCTTCGCTACCGCATTTCCAGCACTTCTGCTCTTGTTTCTTTTGGGCTGTTATGCTGCTCAGATGTCTTGCCAAGTCACCGAGTTGTCTCTCAGGTTCAGCGAGGTGGGACGACCTGGAATCAGGCTCATCAGCTTCCTGAGTCCGGATTAGATGGCGATCCACACGGGTTGCTTCTTGGGCGGCCTCGTATCTCATCGCATACACAACGGCAGAATTCAGGTCTTTGACATCCGCCATCCGTAGAGCTTTCTGGATTTCCGGATCTCGAACCCCGTCGATGTAGTAGTTGAGTGCCAGGTTGTCTCGAACATCCGAAGGGCAATCGTAAAAAGCAAGATGAGACAGTCTCTCGATGTCCGCCGCAAGCTCTTGCAGGGTTTCCCCAGTTTTCTGGAAACGGGACTTCAACTGGAGTCGGCTGAAATCTTTCTGGCACTTCTCACCGAAGCGAAGCTCCAACGCAGCTGTGAGGGCGACGAAATCCAGGCGCTGGTTGTCCGGGAGGGTCTGGAGAATGTCCGCTGCGTCACCTCTCAGGGATGCTGCAAGATGACAGGCCTTGGTAGCAGAGTCCCATCCGTTCGCTTCCGCCACTATCATGAATTGAGTTTTGTAAACCTGCCACGAAGTTTTCCCATCAAATGTGGCAAGTTTAATGGACGGTCGAGCAACCGATGTGGGAGCGCCAAACTGTACAGAGCTGCTTTCCGCGGTCGCCAATCTCCTTTCCACGTCCTTAAAGATCTCTTCTTTAAGTAGATGAAATCTTCTATCTTCATCTTCAAATTTATTTTCTACAGCATTGAATCGGCTTTCAACGGTATCAAATTTTTCTTCAATTGCATCAACTCGATGCTCTATGTCATTAAATTTATTTTCCATCACAGTCTTTACCGAAATAAGGTCGTTTTTAATTTCTTCTTGGTTAGACGTTAAGTCCTTTTTCAGCACCGTTAAATCGCTTTTTAACTGGTCTTGATTTGCCAACATACTTGCAGTCAGATCACTTTTTAATTGTTCTTGATTAGCCGCCATATCATTTTTTAATTGTTCTTGATTTGCAGTAAAACTTGCAGTCAAATCACTTTTTAATTGGTCTTGATTAGCCGCCAATTCATTTTTTAATTGTTCTTGATTAGCTACCAAACTTTCGGTCAAGTCACTTTTCACAGCATTAATTGCTTCCAGAAGTTGTTTTAATTGGTCATCCATTGCGCGAGTAATCACCATAAAAACAAAGTCTATAAATTCAAACAGTGTTTATGAAAAAATGTCCAAAGTCACACTTACTCCAAGAAAGTCCAGAAGAAGCCCCACGTTGGGCGCCAAATTGTAAAGGATTCGGTGCGACTTCCACTTTCTTGAAAAGAAAACACAGTTCTTGAAAAAAACACAGAAAATTTATTTACACTATGTACAGGAAAGATCTTCAACAACTGCTAAATTATTCATCAGCAATTAAGAAATTATCACACAACACCGTAAACTCAAAGTTTACACACGTATTTACTTCCAAATACGAAAACAACACAGCGAAATGCCTCGCTATAAACAGAGCAAAAATCTTCTCAGTTCGAAATATCAATCGAAACTAAACTCTTTATCCAGCGCTAACGGCTTAAATACACCGAAAAGAAATTTCTCAAATATTCCACACGCTTCTATAAAGTAGTAGACCGTTATCAATGAAAAGAAAGAAAATAGGGGTCGTATACTTTAGCCGAATGAAAAAGGGGTTGTATATTCATTACGGGAAACTATTTACAGGTTTCTGTAAATAATTACTATTTACAGAATTTGTAACAATATAATAGCCTGGAACTTTCCTGCTTTTCTAAGAAAGCTCTCAAAGCATTAATACACGCATTGCCAACGCGAAGACAGACTCTCAAGCAAGTAGCTCGAATGTAGTTCCTCTGCAACTCTTGCAAAGCTTCGTGATCCAGATAACTTTTCGCACTCATTGGGTGTTGAGTCAATCTGGACAAACCGCAATCACTTCGAAACCGATACACCTATTAAATACGTTTAGTTAATCTTGATACTGGTGGAAAAAAATACTTTTCACAACGGTGTGAAATCTGCAATTTGTAGCAATTCAAGGAAACGTTTTGAGAAATATAGTTGATTTTCTCAGGAAGTAAATAATAACCTGTAATATCCCGAAACGTTATATGGAAATTCTAAGCAACATCTCTGAGCTTTTTTTATCATGGTGTTTTTAGCAGTAAGTCATACGATGTTAGAGTTATATCGATTAATTAACTTACACCGCCATCAATTAAGAATTTTTAGAACTAAACAATTAATTCACACTATTATTGCATAATTAATATGAAATTTGCAGTAAAAAATTATAAAAACTATCCTATCTTTTAAGTTGGACCAAATGACACATTGATATGAAATTTGAGAAAAATCGGTTGAGTAGTTTCGGAGTTTACCCCGAACAAACATCGTGACACGAGATTTATATATATATATATATATATATATATATATATATATATATATATATATATATATATATATATATCTGCACGTACGTAAGAGCATTATTTTTTTTCCCTCCATAAACTTTTCAAACGATCAAAAAAAAAAAAAAACATTTTTGCCTTTCAAGCAAAATACGAGTTTTTTTGATTTTTCACGGTAATTTTCTTGAAGTATTTCGGGTTTATTTTATTATGTGAATAACGAAAGCAATTTAAAACTACCGAGTAATAAATCTCAAATTCAAAGAAAAAAAAAACCCTATGTATTGGTAATGTGGTCGTTTCCAACATTTTAAAAGTGTTTTTTTTTTGAAAGAGCATTAAGAGCATGCTTAAAAACATAGGAGCTGACCATTTTTTAAATAATTTGTTTAAGTTTAATATTTAAAAAAAAATTACCTAAATTGGGGCGCTTTATGCTTCTGCCGATGACATCACAAATGATGAAATACCACCATTCAGTGTTGCCATTTTCAGAGCAAAATATTTAAATCGCATCTTTACTCACGTGTATTGGCAACGATATGGTTGATAGTAAGGGTGGAGCGCAATTTTAATTCGCTTCATGATTATCATAACGTGGAAATGCCATAAAAGATGCGCCAAAGAACATCATTTGTGATGTCATCAAGACCACGCCTTGTTTGAAAAATCGGAAATTTTGAAAATTAATTAAAAAATAACTGTTGGGAAAATGAAAGTATTTTCTGGGTTTTTTTTTTTTTTTTTTTGCTTATTCTATCAATTTCAGTGACTACTTTTTACTGACAGAAAAAAACATATTGCAGCAAGTAAATAATTGAAAACTAATATTTTCATTTAATTTTTTATTTCTTACTCACGGAAACTGTTTTTCAAAATGCATTCAATTGCTTGGAAATAACGATGGAAAGCATAAATGAAAACATACCAGGTGGAAATACTTTGACCACAATGTGGAAATGCTCATTTAAGAGTCATAATGACAATCAGGTGTTTTCTCCCAGGAAATACGAAGTGGGGAGAAGCGAGTTCTGGTGTTTGCCGGTCCACCGGAAGCAATCCAAGGTTAACCTTGAAAACTCAAAAATTTTCGCCAAGACAGAAGTCGAGTTATGGCGCGGCGGTTTGATTTTCTTTTCGTAATCAAATACTTACAAATTGAATATATTTAACACATAACAGCTTCAAATATTTGTCTCACTCACACACATTCTCTATTTTTTTCCACGTTTATTTGTCAACTACACTCTTTAAAACAGAATGGCGGATTTACTAGGGGGTAGGTTGGGGGCGACTGCCCCCTTCGTAACCGTCATTTTCTGAAAACAAGAATATGAAATTGAACAAACTACCAGCAATAAATATTATTATAATTAAGTAAATTCTATAAATTTGCTCTTAATTCGTTTTAGACAGTAGTGTAGTGAGGATGAACGACGTTACCCACTTTCTAATGTTAACCCAAGCTCGCCCCCCCCCCTTTTTTAGCCTACTTTCCTAGTAAAAGTCAGAGAAAGAAGAAAAAAAGCATGAAAGAAGGCTTAATGCACCTTAAAAATACCCCGAAAAACAAAAAAAAGTCAAAAATAAATAAAATAGTTAGATAA
Organism: Uloborus diversus; assembly: GCF_026930045.1. Taxonomy (NCBI): domain Eukaryota; kingdom Metazoa; phylum Arthropoda; class Arachnida; order Araneae; family Uloboridae; genus Uloborus; species Uloborus diversus. The sequence continues at coordinate 133,441,092 of NC_072732.1, forward strand.
ATATTGAAAAATTAAAAATTGGAATGTAGGGTATTGAGATGGTTAAAAATGTCTGTCGGTCTATCTGTTTGTCCCCCCCCCCCATAATAAGTTTTGAATGAATAGTCCGAACCGAACATTTTTTTTTTTGTTAGAAAGATCTTGGCGAGGATATCTCATTCCAATAATTCATTTTTTGATTTGAACACTTTTTTGTTCAATTTTGAACAGTTCAAAAAAAAAATCTTAACATTATCGCCTACGGGGGAACTGAAAGTCAATATAGATTCCGAACTTAAAGACGGATTTACTTCAAACAAACTTTGTTGGAAATAGCTCTTGACGACCTACTCCCGACTCCGATAATTTTGGTGCTCCTGACTCCGACTCCTATGCCCGAAAATTACTCGGACTCTGACTTCCCGACTTTGGATCTGACTTCGTAGCTTTAGCAAAAATTTATGCACGGAGGAAAAATGGCTGACTCCGACTCTCGGAAATTCGCTTCCTGTATCAAACAATAAGTCCTACTCCGTCTAATATTGGTAGACTTGCAGACTCTTTGGGGAAATGAACGATTCCAACTCCGCGTCTTTGAATTTGAAACTTTCGGCTCTTGAATCTAACTCTTTTGTCCCAAAATCAGATGAACTCCGACTCTGACTCCACAGCCATGGTTTTTACTGTGAAATAATTGTTTTAAATATACACTACTGGCCATTAAAATTGCTACACCAAGAAAGTGACATGGTACAGACATGAAATTTTAACGACAGGAAGAAGATGATGTTATATGCAAATGATTAGCTTTTCAGCGCATTCAGACAACGTAGGCGCCGGCAGCGACACCTACAAAGTGTTTAAATGAGGAAATTGTACAGTCAATTTCTCACGTGCAAATTCAATTTGAACGTTGTTGCGTGTTGGAAAATTGTTGTGATGCCTCGTGTAAGGAGAAGAAATGTGTACTAGCTCGTTTCTGTCTTTGATAGAGGTCGAATTGTAGCCTATCGGGATTGCGGTTTATCCTACCGCAGTATAGCTGCTCGCGTCGGTCGAGATCCAATGACAGTTCGCAGAATATGGAATCAATGGGTTCAGGATGGTAATACAGATCGCCGTGCTGGTTTTCAACGGCCAGTAATCACTAGCAGCTGAGAGGACAGGCATGTTATCCGCATAGCCATAGTGAATCGTACAGCCACGTCACGAGCCTTGAGTCAAGAAATGGGGTCATTTGCAAGACAACAAGTGTCTGCACGAACAGTTCGGCGACGTTTACAGCAGCATGGACTGTCAGCTCTGAGACCATGGCTGCGACTACCATTGACACTGCATCACAGACAGAAGCGCCTTTAACGGTGTGATCAGCGACGAACCTGGGTGTACCAACGGCGAGACGTCATTTTTTCTGATGAATCCAGATTCTGCTTACAACATCATGATGGTCGCATCCGTGTTTGGCGGTATCGTGGTGAACGCACACTGGCAGCGTGCATTCGGCATTGTCATACTGATGGCCCCTGGCGTGATAGTGTGGGGTGCCATTGGATACACATATCGGTCACCTCTTGTTCGCATTGACGGCACTATGAACAGTTAGCGTTACATTTCCGATGCGTTACGACCCGTGGCACTACCCTTTATTCGACCCCTACGAAACTCTACGTTTCAGCAGGATAATGCACGATCGCATGTGGCTGGTATTGTGCAGGCTTTCCTTGATGCGGAAAATGTTCGACTGATGCCCTGGCCAGCACGTTCTCCAGATCTTTCACCAATAGAAAACGTCTGGTCAATGGTTGCTGAACAACTAGCTCGTCAGCAAACGCCAGCCACTACGGTCGATGAATTGTGGCATCGTGTTGAAGCTTCATGGGTGTCTGTACCAGTACATGCCATCCACTCTCTGTATGACTCAATGCCCAGGCGTATAAGCACTGTTATTGCTGACAGAGGTAGTAGTTCTAGGTACTAATTTCTCAGGATCTATTCACCCAAATTTCTTGAAAATTTAATCATTTGTTATTTCCAACATTATAAATGTGTCCAATAAATATTACTTTGCTATCTGCATTTTTCCCTGGTGTAGCAATTTTAATGGCCAGTAGTGTATTTTGATTTTATTTCCAAGCTAAAGTTTTAATTTATGTATTCATTTTTTGGAAGAGAAATCCTTTATGTTTCTACATAATGATATGCGCAGACGATTTTTTTTCGACAATGAAAATGATTTCTTTAAGTTGACGTTTGATTGTTTTTATTTATTTTTGAAAGTATATTAATTCATTCTTAAAATTTTGTTTAGCAACAGGAGAAAAACGAACCTTTTTTTTTTTTTGATGTGATTATTTTAATGAGCTTTTAATTTGAATTCTTTTTTTTCCCCTTTTTGAAAGCAATTGAAAGTTTTTTTTTTTTAAATGAAAAAATGTATTTAGCTGCTTTGTTTAAAAGGTGCTGCTCTTTTATTTGCACTTTTATTTATTTTTTACGTATCTAATTCTTTGGATGAGCGAGGCATACTTTATTTCTCGAAATTAGCTTAAAATATTAAAAAATATGTTTAAAATATTTTACGATTTTAGCTAATTTTGTGAATACTGATCAGATACTAGAAAGTCGATATTGGTATACGGGAAAGTAGGCTCATTTAGTTCTAGACAGAACTTCTTGTTTTAAACTTCGATAACACTGCGCGGCAAGAAAAAAAAAAAAAACTCTTCGAAATACTTTTGACATAGGGGAGGGTGGCCCAAAGGGGTAGGTCGCCCAAAGAGGGTAGGTCTTCGTATGTCCCCCCCCCCATGATGTGTAAATGGCGATGCAAGCGTATGTCGTGTTTACGTGAACACCCCCGAGTTTTATCAGTTCCAGTGAAGCGGCATGGCGCGACCAGGCTTTAAAAAAAAATTAAAAAAAAGATTTCTAAAAAAAAAAAAGGTTTTCTAACTTGTGATTTGTCGAAGACCAGCTTATTTTTTTGATTGTCAATAATGATACGTTATTCGGACACTATCCACCTATAGACTACGATCGTCATTTCGTTTTTTTTTTCTTTTTTAAATTTAAGGTTATAATTATTGAAATAAAAAACGTGCCTTTATGCAAAACGGGCATAGGATTTAAATATATATTTAGTTATAATTTCTTGATTCGTGTGCTGATTTAAATTTTCTAATTCAATGGGATAAGTATAACTTTAAAAAGTTATTCTTTAGGATGGCAGTCTATTAATTTAATCAGTTATTTCTTAATGTTTAATAAACAAATGTGATGACTTTAAATTGGATTAGCACAACTGTTTTACATTTTTTTATGTAATGGCAGGTAGCTAGTCAACTATTTTAATCATTTATAACTTCATATTTGAATGGCAAATGTACCAAACCACAATTAGTAAAGTTTACCCGTTTTGGGCTCCCTGGTAGGGCTAAGCGGGTTTTTCAAATGTTTGTAAAAATTGATAATAAATTAATATTACTTTTGAAATAATACAAAGACACTTTTTATTTTGAAGGTTAAGAACCCTGCTAGGAAATAAATTCAAAATTGTTGCGATAAAAATCCAAAAAGTACAGTTTTCGAGCGTTCTTCGAAAACCTACCCACTTTGGGTTACCCTCGCCTTATACTCCCTGATTCTTATGTAAAATGACCCTCTGAATCCAAATATTACTGCCGTTTATGGGGGGAGGAGTAATTGATTCCCTAACCCCTCCCCTACTTGACAGATCTGGGGGGGGGGATGACATTTACGGTTTTTAACCGCCACTCCCTTAAAGAGACTATATCATAAATCCGCCCCTGTTTAAACCTCCAAATTTACGAGAACTACTTCTCAACGCGGAGTAGCACATCTCGTATCTCTCCCTTCAGTGCCAGGTTAGATTGGAACTCTTTTAAAGAAACACAAACACGAATTTTTTTTCTCTCGGTGTTCAAACCTTAGTATATAATTCCTTCTTAATGGTTCAAACTTGGGTTTGTTCTTTTCTCATCCTCGCCAACTGGCGGTAAAAGTTTGCTACCCTTGTCGTGTATATATATATATATATATATATATATATATATATATATATATATATATATATTTAAAAAATTTTGAATATTTTGTTTCAATCTAATGACGTTTTTTTCTGAAGAAAATGCGTGCCTTTTTTTTTGCAAAAGGGATGATATCCACTGTTTTACACCAAAAAGGAATATATCCAAAATTAAATTGGTCTGGTAAAATTGAAGAAAAATTATTAGACTTATGCCAATAGTCACTTGTTATTCTACCAAAACATTGTGAGATGTTCGAAATTTTAACAGTCAGTGTTTGTGCTTAAAACATTTTTTTTGTTTTGCCAAAAAGTATAAAACTGTATATAATCCGTTTTGAAAGTAAACTCCTCAATTAATTTCGTCGTTTTCAACCGAACAACAATGCGTTTTGTCTCATTAACTGTGTCCATTGCAGTGCATTTATCTTATATTTACGTTAGCAAAAACCGCGATTCAGAAACTATATCTTATAAAAGCAAATGAATTGTATTTGCTGTTTTACAAAATTGGTTAAACTACTGTAACTGACTTCATTTAATCTTAAAGAGAAGAACTAAAAATCCGTTAATAATTTTTAATTCAATGGCGACCTTGCCATTATTTATTTCATCTGTATTATTTAGCAGACAAGCACAGATGTTACCTTCGCGTAACATAACTTTTCATGTTTGTGAGCATTTTCCAGCACAGTAAACCATAAGTTGATCAATTGATGATTCTATTAAACAAAAAAAAACATTTATTTTTAAAAGATGACCAACGGCTGTATATGGTATTTTCAAAAAGCTTTTACTACAGTATCAAATTGTGGGTGTATGTGGTTGTGTGAGTTTTTCTGAAAAAGCATGCTTAAAAACAAAGGATTTAACAATTTTTTTAATAATTTGAGAAAGTTTAATATTTTTGACACCTACTTTAAAAGACGCAATTTCATTGTTCACGCTTCTGCACATGACATCACAACTGATGAAATGTCATTCACTGAAACCATTAGCAAACCGCAATATTTAATTCTCATTTCACGTGTACTGGCAGCGATAGGGTTGATAGCAAGCTTAGAGCGCAATATTTAATTCGCGTCTTAAGTATCATAACCTAGAAGCGCGGTATGGACAGCAAACGTAAGCATTATTCAGTGTTCCAGTGAAAATGCGCCAAAGTACATCATTACTGAAGCCATAAAGACCATGCCTTCTTTTCAAAATCGGACATTTTAAAAAATTAATTAAAAATTAAACGTTGGGAAAATGAAAGTTTTTTCTCGCTCCATGTTATTTTCTTTGTTTATTCTATCAACCTCCGTGACTAAAATTAGTACTTTTGACTGATGGAAACAACCCAATTATAGCTACCCAATTTCAAAAACAATTAATGTTTAAAATGAACTTTTGAAAAACATAATACAGATAAATAAATAAATGTATGAATGGCAAAGAACTCATAAGGGGAAGAAAGAAAAAGTAAAAACGATGGCTCCAAAGAATTCCCCAAGGAAATGAAGACCGTGTGACATGCGAAAACGAATCAAACCGAAAAAACGAAAAGCATTTTTTAGACATGAATGACATTATGGTTATCGATATACAAACAAAAAAATTAGCAATCAATAAATTTCAGTTAAAATTGTTTAATTTATTTGATGTAGAGGAAGATTGAATGGAAAACTTAACATACAATGTGTCTCCCTGATTTTTTTTAGTTCCATCACATCTATGTAACGGTGTAACAAAATTGATAATGGTATGTTTAGTATTTGTGAGATGGTGAATCACTGGTGTGTTCAACAAGAAGTCAGTTTCTGAAACTGGTTTATGCTGTATAAAATGACTGATTTATCTTGTAGCAAATAATTTTTTTCTCCTTATTGATCAATAATATCCAAATGACGAAAATATTCAGTTAACTATTGTTAAACATTGTTTGCCTGTCCTTTTTCTATAATAACCAAATATTTCTTGAAAAAGCTTGATAAAGTAGATGCATTTATTAACTTTCTGTGCCTTCTTAATTGAATTATTCTTATGTTGCATGAAATGACACACCTTGAGGTTTTAACCTAATTTTACAACCTGCACACTAACTAATACGGCAGAATGCCGTTTCTTGTTTTTTTTTTTCCCTAACCAAATGCAATCACCTACACTTTTGAATTAAAATGGTTACAACGAAGACATCCTAATTAAAAAACTAAAATCATCATTACATACTCTTCAAAAACTAAAAAACCAATATGTCCTCCTATTGAAAAGTTTACTTGTGGACTTAACTTTTAATTAAGTTCTGTAAATCAAATTGTTACCCGAATTTTTTCTTAACTAAGCCTAGCACACTAAAAGCTTTCTTTTCTCGTACACTGGCGTATTTTCTTCTAAAATCAAGTTTGTTCAGAGTATGCATTACAGTTCTTTAGGAAGCAGCACGTTAAAGAAAGTTCTTAAGAAATTTCCAGACAACAAAGCTTCCGGAACTTAAAAAAGGGGGAGACGGCTGCCCATTACTTTAGAAACGAGTTTTTGAAGCTATTGTGCCTTGAATAGAAGCGAAAAAAGTAATTTTGAGAATTTTACAAGAGTTTTTTTTTTTTTTTGAATTCATCAGAGTTGATGTAGTAAAGTTTTTGATTACTACACATTGTGTTCAGTAAGGTTTACAGTATTATTTGCGTCCACTGTTGCTTAGAAATATTAACAGTACAAAAGAATTATTTAGAAATGTCACTCAATTTTTTAAAGTTATTGTTTCCATTCGTGTAACTTATTTTTTTGAAATAATCTAATTTAAAGCATTAAATGTATAAGCAAGGTGATTTTGAGCAAGTAAAGAGTGTTTAATGTTAAGAATGTGAGAAAATTTTCAAAATTTTCTCTGATTTACCCGTTTTGAATGTTATAATTCTGTGCTTAATGGCTAAATTATTTCAAACTTTATAAGAGGAAGTTGAGTTTTTTTCCTGTTCTATTTTTTATTTCTCAATTCAGCAGTCTTGGTCCATCCATAAACAACTATTTTGCGTACAAAAAGCTACTGGTCTGAAACTTATTGCACTTAAAGCCTTGATTTGGGTCACACATATATGCTTAAAGACTTCTTTCAACCTAAATTTTGATCCAGAAAATATTTAAAAAAATTTCGAAAAGTTTTCTTCTTGAACAATACAATGTCATTTTTATTTTCACCTTGCTTAAGTAAATATCCTTATTTTATAAGTTAAAACATGAGGAAAATCATGTGGTGCTGACACTTTTTGAAACTAAATTAGGGTTATTTTATTGACATTTAAAAGGTTTAGAGGATATTCGTGAAATGTCTAAGATGATTCCAACACATTCGGGAAAATTGTCAATCTTCATTCTGTTTTCCAATTTCTAGTTCCCATCAATCATGGTGTATTTTTGCTTAGAAAAATCTCTTTACAACACACCAACCGGTCAGGGAACTACTCATGATCATCTTCAAAAGGTACTACTTGTCTCAGTCAGCATTAAGCTTAATTTGCATCGGAGTCTATAAATTGTTTTCCTTTAGTGGTGTTTGTGAAAAGAAGAAATGATAGTTAAGAGCACTTATGCATGAACATATCGCTCGTTTGGAAGAAGAGTGCCACATAACGAAATTTTTAATTTATTTTTCGCTTAAAGGCCTTTAAAGGACATTATCTTCTTTGGAAAACAATGACAGATTTTTTTGTGCGAATATTAACGACTGGAGAGCACAGCAAACTTACCTTTCTTATTGCAAATTTAATGAAGAGTTCCACTTCAAACGCTTCTCCGATAAAATTTCATTTCTTCGTTTTGCGGCATTTTTTTTCTCCAAATGTGCGATATGCTCTGAAGAATACATGGGTCCTTCCTTTTTAGCCTACTTTCCCAGTAAAAGTCAGAAAAAGAAGAAAAAAGCATTAAAGAAGGCTTAATGCATCTTAAAAATATCGCAAAAAACAAAAAAAAGTCAAAAATAAATAAAATAATCAAATAAATATTGAAAAATTAAAAATTGGAAAGTAGGGTATTGAGATGGGGAAAAATGTCTGCCGGTCTGTCGGTCCCCCCCCCCCTAATAACTTTTGAATGAATAGTTCGATTCGAACAAACTTTTTTTTGTTCGAAAGATCTCGGCGAGGACACCTCATTCCCATATTTCACTTTTTGATTTGAAGTATTTTTTATAACAGTTCAAAAAAACTTAACTAAAAGCGCCTACGGGGAAATTCAAGGCAATTCCGAATTGTGAGGCGATTTTGCTTCAAACAAACTTTGTAGGAAAAAGCATTTGATGAAAAACTTGTATATAAAATATCTCTTTGATTTGAACAATTTTCCGTTCAATTTTGAACAGTTCAAATCCCTTAACATTAGAGCCTACGCGGAAACTGAAAGTCAATGTAGATTCCGTACTTGAAGGCGGATTTTTTTCAAACAAATTTTGTTGGAAATAGCTCTTGACGCCAAACTACAGACTTCGACTCCGAGAATTTAGGGGCACTTGACTCCGACTCCTTGCCCGACAATTAATTGGACTCCGACTCCCCGACTTAGACTCCGACTTCGTAGCTTTGGCAAAAATTTATACAAGGAGGACAACTGACTGACTCCGATTCTTAGATATTTGACTCCGACTCCTTTACCCCAAAATGAGATTGACTCCGACTCCGACTCCACAGCTATGGTTTTGATTGTGAAATAATTATTGTTGATCTGACTTGTTTTTATTTTTACGCTAAAGTTTTAATTTAGGTATTCAGTTTTCGGCGAATAAACTCGAAGTCATTTATGTTTCTACATAAAGATATGCGCAGACGATTTTTTTTTTTTTTTTGACAATGAAAATTATTTTTTTTAAGTTGACATTTTATTGTTTTTATTTATTTTGGTAAGTGCATTAATTCATTTAAAAAATTGTTTTTGGCAACAGGGGAAAAAGAAACGATTTTTTTTTGATGTATTTATTTTAATGAGCTTATTAATTTTAATTATTTTTACGTTTTGAAAGCTGTTCAAGATTTTTTTAATGGAAAAAAGTGTATTAGCTGCTTTGTTTAAAAGTAGCTGTTATTTTTTTTTTACGCATTTATTTTTTTTTAGATGAGTGAGGAATATTTTATTCCTAGAAATCAGCTTAAAATATTTAAAAAATATGTTTGAAAAAATTTGTGATTTTAGCTATTTTTGAGGATATTGATCAGGTACTGGAAAGTAGTATGGGTATACGGGAAAGTAGGCTCTTCTAGTTCTAGACAGAACTTCTTGTTTAAATTGAAATCTAAGCCCGAAGCAGTAGTACTTGTGTATCTGTGTTATTTGAATAAGAATTCTTTTGCAAAGGTATGCTGTGGTAGTAGTTCAATAATGGTATGATTTTTAACTCTGTTTTGTCAAAAAAGTTTTTTTTATTAGTAAAATTTCATAACTTAATTTTGCGACGTGATGACATGGAACGTGTGATTTTTGGAAAGGATAACATATTTTACTATTTGGCAACTGAGAAATATCTTAAAAAATTAACTATAATCGCTTGATATATTTAAACCTTAATAAAGTTTTATTGATTATTTTTTAGGCATATTTTCTTTTATGTAATTTTAGTTGTTTTTCCTTAAAAAATAATATTAATCTAAGGAAACATTTTGAATGTTAAGTGAGTATGTCTTGCAAAGCGAACGAATTCGTTCAAATGAACGAGTTCCGTGAGCGTGTCAAAAGAATGAACAATCCTCTGACGAACAGATCATTAAAAAGAATGACACTGCCCCTTTCTACTTGAAATATCATATGTAAAAGACAACTTACTTCAAACATTTCAGAGCCCAAAAAAGGCACCATGTTCGTTCTTCTAGCTTTTCTCTTAACAGTCACTTTGTAAGAATCCTTATCGTTATAGTGTAATAAAATACAGCAAAGAAAACCCACATTACATTTTTTAGTTTAATTAACTGATAAGGTTTATTTGGTCGTTATTTCTTTAATGTATCTATTTAATAAAAGCAAGGAACAAAACACTTGTTAAAGTGATAACATAAAAATAGGAATGCTTGTGCTGTTGACTATTACAATAGTACAGTAAGTAGTAATGTTGTTGTATGACTGTTACAATAGTATAGTAAAAAAACATTTAATACAAAACAATGTTCTCCCTTGTTTTAAATTAATAATGAGTTATTAGTCAATTTAAACAACTCTGAAAATACCCTTTACAGAATGATACCTTTTTTTTATGCATTATAGTATGCAGGGTGAATAAAAAAGAATGGTGGGGTATCATAAAACTACCGATTTGGAAAGATTGAACCAATAACCCTCTAGGGACTTGATTAAAGTTGCGAGTTGTAAAGTTTGAGTTGAAAACCGCTAGGAGTCTTTGCGTGCTGTCGTATGCAATACATTTGTTATTTGTTCTTCATCTAGTCAAAATGCGAACAAAGGAGAGGATAATTAGCACTTTATGATTGGTACCCCCTTTGTCACCAGACTATAAACCAGTGTTGTCCTATTTTGTCCAACCCGGAAAAAACTGTCCCGGATAAAATGTCATTTTGTCCATTTCGTCCACTTTTTCGGTAAACTGTAAGTTTTTAAATAAAAGTTAGATGTTTGAAAATAATAAATAATTATATAGATTCCTCCTATTTAGGTAATATTTTAATGACAAAATAGCATACATAAATATGTATGTACCCAATTGATTGAAAAATATTTTTAAGTGAAAATGAAAAAATTAAGATCAGTTGAAGTTTATGTACGTGTGTATGCAAATCAAATGAGTGTTAATAAGTTATAATGCATGTAGTAGCATTTAAGAAAACAAACACATCAGCTGTACATTTTAAGATTATCTGTGTTGTGGAGAAAAAAATTAAAAACACTTTGATATTCATTAAAAAAAAAAAAAATGTTCACATGAAGTGAAATCTGTTCTTGTAATACAAATACAAATGTGATGATGATCAACGGGCTGTTCCTAGTCAATTTATTAGTCCCCAGTAAAGATTAATGGCCATTTTAAAGCTATCTACCCCTTTGCTCATTATAGTCTCTTCCGGTAAACTGCTAAAAGTACCCACAACCCTACAAAAGTAGTAATTTGCATAACTTCAACATATCCGTAAAAAATGCAGAGTACATAAATGGGTACTATGGAGTGACATCAGTAAAAATTCGACAAACGTAACAGTAAAATGTTTTTAGTCTATAAATCTTCGTTTTGTATGTACGTCTTCAAGCATTTCATTTAACTTTTCCATTGAGTTTAATTTCTACTATTATTTTCGTCCATATATAATAGTGTAATCACACCCAATAGCTTATTTACATGGTTAAATTTTATAACTTTTAAGTAAATTATGATTTAAAAATAGTTGCACCAATGTGTTATATATATATATATATATATATATATATATATATATATATATATATATATATATATATATATATGATATATCCAATATATATATATATTGGATTTATTAAACTCTAAATTTAACAATTATTTTATTTTGATTAAATGATTAATTCATTGTAGATAATATATTAGAATTATATACTAATTTTATTACACTATAACAATAAATGTATTTATGAATAATCAGCTGATTTTTCATTTCGTCCATTTTGTCCAATTTTGTCAAATTTCTTCGGGCGTCCCGGAATTTTCGCAAGAAAGTGGACAAAATAGCAATCCTGCTTTAAAGAAAGGGAATTTTTCCTGTAGAGACATGGAAAAGGTACAGCGTTTATAACCCCCTTGTCTGTTAATCTTGACGAACTGAAAAATTAGATCATTGCAGAAATTAATTATATGACTGCCTGCATGCTACTACGTGTATGGGTGTATCGGTATGATATCATTTAGGTTTTAGGACAAGGGCACATACAACATCTTTAAAACGATTTACGTATGCAAAAAGTTGGTTCTGTACCATTTTTACCCTTTAAAATATACACGTTTAAAGCCCAACCATTCTTTTTAAATTACCTAGTAAACATAATATTCGAATTACCTTTAAACTATTTTTCCCCGATTATAGAACAGCATTATTCAATATTTATTTGAAAAATGCCCCATTAAATCGTTCAGTAATGCATTTTTACCTGTCTCGTTAAGCGAGATGTTTAAACAAAGTATAATACTTTGTTGCGATTTAACAATGCATTTGAATGCTTCTCAACTCAAATGAATCAGAATTTCACGCAAAGAAATCAATGGTGTTTCTGGAACGGAATTTTAAACAATATAATTCATCTTATGAATAAATAGTATTGTTATACATGTTACTCGCTCGTTATTCTCACGAAAACAGTTATCGAATACCGATAACAAATTGTTGGACTACCCAGAAAACATTAGTTGGGTACATTTTAGCCTTCATATTCTACACGCAATAACGCAAGGCACTTATAGCTGGTCGTCATATACAGTTAGATTTCAAAACAAGCCGTAAGAATTTTTGTAAAGATATAACAGTATATTTAATGTTAAAGAAATAAAACTGCCACCATGCTGGAGTGAAATATATATGTGATGTAATAGTTTAAAATTTATTACTAGTAATGATGAACTATACTTTTTTTCTTCGGTTTTATGCTTCAATTCATTTTTAGAGCTTTATAACCGAGCGTGTCAATGGTTCCATTTGTTTATGCGTTTATGTCGCGGCATTAAAGTGGTTAATTAATTTTATTCCGTGCACTAACATCGTTTCTTTTCACTTCTACTATGTTTGATGTTTGCATGGAATTGAAGCTGTATAGCAAAAGAAATAATGATGCAGCACCTAAAAGGAAAAATCAGCTTGTGGCCAAACTTTTAACAACTAAAGAAAATTAATTTTAAAGTGCAATAATCTTTACTAATAATAAAGCTCGAAGCTTCTCTGTCTGGATATCTTCATCTCTCTTTGTCTGGATCTCTGTGACGCGCACAGTGCAAAAAAAAGGATCGTCCGATTTTCATGAAATTTGACACAAAATGAGTTTGTAGCATGAGGGTGTGCACCTCGAAGCGGTTTTTCGGAAATTCGATTTTGTTCTTTTTAATTTCTAATTTTAAGAACATTTTACCGAGCAAATAATCAGCGAGCAAATAGCCATAGCAAATTGGCGAGAAATGCATCATCCATTATTTGTAAATATACAGACGAACCAAATGACCTTTTAATTTTCTACTACGGGCAAAGCCGTGCGGGTACCACTAGTCAAGTAATATTTTTGAAGAAATTATTCGGTTTTTTAAAAAGGCAATTGGAACGTTGCTTATTTGCAGCAATATTTTTAAAAGTTTCAGAGGCGCTTACGTTGCTAATTATAATTTAATAATAATAATTATGAATAAAACATTACAAAATGCATCTTTTGAATACACATTCAAATATAAAAAGATATAAATTCCTACAAAATATAAAAACACTTGAATGTAGGGTTTTACGATGGTCATAAACGTGTACACACCGCTCTATCTGTCCCCTTTTGTGAGTTCCCGTATTATATTTCAAGGGAATATACAGACATAAACAATACGCGTTTTCTTCTAACCAGGAAACATCACGAGTTCAGTAATCATGAAAAAAGTTAAAAATGGTCGCATTCGAAAGAGTATCTTTAGAAAAAAATTTGACCCAAATATTGAGTGCCCTCGTCCTTTTGTTTTTGAGATATGAGGGGTCAAATTCTGTCGAAATCTTACGAAAATTCGCCAAATTTAAAGACTTGGCAAGAAATGGAAAATACCACGTGATTTCATCGCCTGCGTCTAGCAAGACTCTCATTCCCATTTCTGGTCATCTGCAAAGCGCGTAAACGATGTTCCGAATTAACCCTTTACTTTGGTGTGTAAAATTAAAAAGTAACTATGAAGCCTGTGAAATGGAAACTAGAGAGCTTTATCCAGAGGAGCTACATTTTTATAACGAAATTGAACGTAAGATTTAACTTTGTAATTGTGATAATAATGCATTTCAGAATTTAAGTACATTTCAAATGTGTTTTACTTAACTAATTTAAGTTTGTACTCTTGTTATGAAATGTGTTGTAAGTAATTAATAATTATGTACGAGAACTAATATGAATAAGTAAAAAAAACATGCTTATTAAAGCTTATATATTGAAAATAAAATGGATAGTTTTTGATGTTGAAAGAAAATGATCATGGATTGTAGTATCCCAGCTCTTATTTATTTTTTCAAAAGTTATTATCATTCATGAAGTTTTATTGTCTGACCACTGCTAGCGAAAATGTTTAATATTTAATTTAAAATCGAAAAAAATAATAATTAAAAAAAAGAAAACAACGGATAGTAAATGTCAAAAATTTGCACAGCAAAACTAACGATGTCGGAAATTACTTCATAACAGATTCTTATCAAAAATTTTATAGTCGACAATCATTACAACAACCCCAGTAGTTCGAAAAAGTCGGTCACTGCAACTGAAAGTCGCTATAACGTAAATGCACATCATATTGCATGTTATTTAGTCATTTTTAAAAAATACCTAAGTCACTTTTACCAATTATGTTTCACGTTAAAAGGGAATTCAAATACGATCAAAACAAAAATTAATACAGTTTTTTTTTTTTAATTTGACTTGTTAGAGGGCTTACACATAACTTGAAAACGATACACATAACGAAAAACAAACTGGAAATAACTGACAGAAATCGTTTTTTTTTTAATTTGAGAACATGGTTTGAAATCTTTAAAAAAAACGTTTTCTTCGTATTTAGATACTGTTGAAGACTTCAACAGTACTTACGACTTTAAAAAAAAAAAAAAAAAAAAGACTTTAAAGTGTGTTTACCGTTTCTCTACGGTTATCATATTTTTTTTTCAAAACAGTTTCATCATCGAATAAACTCTTTCAGTGGAAATATTTCACCCGCAGAAGCATAAAAGTTTTAAACATCAGTTTTTTAACAGACAGTCTTAAGAATAACAAAAAAGTTTAAACTTTGAACGGTAAATTCAAATGTATTCAGTTAATACGTTCTATTGAACGCTAAAATATCATCACATCTGTGGAATTTTAAACGAGATTTTGTGCTCGAACCCTATGACAGATCGGTCGCAGTAATAGGAGGTCGTTCCTGTTGACTGCAGTTAGGCGCGCACTGGTGGAAGGCCACTGTGACCTCCCAAAAAAATTTCCTTATTCGACAAAGTTCGTCTGACAGTTCGGAAAATTAGAGGACATAATTACAATTTTTTAACTCCCGAAAATCATTTTTCATACATTATTATTTGCGCATACTCGTATTTTATCGCTCAGCAAAATTTGAATTTTCTTTCGGTAAATTGAGAATTTTTGCTTTCCCGAAAGTTTAAGCTCGGGGAACCTCTCACTGCAGTATATTTTAATTTGCCCCGCGCGATGGTAGTCACCCCGAGTAAAGAATTAATGCGATATTTCTCACGCGCTTTGGTGGTGACCAAATATGGAAGTGAAATGTCTTGTCAGATGCAGATGTTGAATTCGCGCCGTACCTTCATTTCTGAACAAAACTCGCTAAATTTGGCGACTTTACTAAAAATTTCGGCAATTTTTAAGACCTCATATTTCGATAACGTGGTCACGAGGCCACGTAGTTTCAGTGCCATAAACATGTTTTCCAATGCTCTTTCGAATGCCACCAATTTGGAATTTTTTTGAATTTCCTTGATCGTGATGTTTCCTGGTAAGGATCATAGTCATGAATATTACACTGTGTGACAAAATTTTATTTTTTTTTCTATAACATTGAAAAAAAAAAAAAAAAAAAACAGCTAATTTGTGTCAAGTTGGGCCAGCCAAACATAAATATATAAACTAAATTATTGTAACACGTACCATTTTAAAGTTATGACGAATTTAATTTCCACAAATCGCAAAAAATAATAATTTTTTGATCTAATCTAAGCATGTTTGTCTACTTATATTTTAAATCTTAATACAAAATAGAATAACTATACTTAAAAATATACATTGTGATTAGAAACAGCACAGGTTTTATCACTGAGTTGAAAAAGAAGCCACATATTATAAAAGAAAATGATGAAAAATTAACTCTCCCTCTTGTGATTGTAAAATCCTCTTGAATTAGAAGCCAACAGGTTTGCATTCCATTTTCCTTGGGAACGTTTTTCTATACGTTTAATGTCTTCATCTTTCGCATAACTCACGATTGCAGGATTAGGAGAGAGAAAAATCAAAGTGAACGTGAAAGATATTAATCTTCAATGACGTTCTGCACCCCATCGTTTAAAATTTTTGCAACAAGTTTTTCCCTAAATATTTATCATTTAAATGTTATTTTGATTGACTAAAAATCTTTGAACTACCTCCTTTAGAGAAAACATAGCCGATAGTTATTTTTGGGTGAGATTTTCATCGCGGTCTTTGCTTTTGATAAGCATTTTTATTTGTGGGCCAAAAAAAAAATGCCTTCTTTTAATTTAGTTTCACTCAATTCGGAAAAGTAATTTACAAATACAAAAACTCTTTCCATTTTTATCTATACGTTTGTGTTATAACGAAGTTTTAAGTCGGCTAATGTACAAAAAACAGATAAGAGTGGGGCGTTCGGGGGTTTACATCCGGAAAATTATCAAATTTGCAGTCTTAAAATTGCATTTCAGCTTCATATTTTTCAAAAACTTGCAACTCCACTTAGGGTGTTGCCCCCACGCGGGTGAAGCCCGCGGTGGACCCCCCTCCCCGTCCCCCGTAGTGACGCCACTATATATATATATATATATATATATATATATATATATATATATATATATAATATAGCAATACAGTGAAACCTGTCTACAACGATAGTGTTGGGACCTAAAAAAATATCGTTATAGACAGTATCGTTATACATAAGGTTTCACTGTTTAAGGATTAAACAAGAAAGAAGATTTTTTTTTTTTTTTTTTTGTTTTAAAGGAACGAAAATTTGAAAAAATCCCAAATTTCTCTGAGGCCTCATCAAGGGGTTCTCCCCAAGGGTAGGGAAAAACCATGAGATGTTTCGTGAGTGCTGCTGGCGAAACATCTCATGTTTTTCCCCACCCATAGGGGCCCCATGATGAGGTCCCAGGGTATTTTGGATTTTTTTCAATTTTTCGTTCTTAAAAAAAAAAATGTTTTTTCTTGTTCAATTCTTATATTGCTATCGTCTACCAGTACCTATGGTGCATATCGATCTGAGTGGTGAAGTTCATTTTGGTTGAATTGTCTCAGGTTACAAATACAGTATATGATAGTGTTTCTATATATATATATATTACATACATGTATAAATTCATTCTTGCCAATGAACTTGGACATTTTTCGAAAAAAGCATAAAATCATATACATATTGAAAAGATATTTTGAACAAGAAAAAACTTTCGCTTTATTTGTTGAAAGCAGATGATTGCTGAAATATTTTCTCCCTACTTTTCTTGCTTATTTATTTTTACTTTTGCTTCATATTCGAGTCGAGAGGAATTCATTTAAAAACTTTGAATAGAAGGAGAATTTCTTTTATTTCTGCTGCCGCACTGATTTGCAACTTCAATGCTTCCATTTCGCCATTTCTCTTCATTGTTAAATTTGCTGAGTTTGTATTGCGTTCTCAGCTCAAGATTTCAATGGGACTATGCAAATTGCTTCTGCCGGCCAAGATAGTGCAGATATCCGTTTCGTTGCTCGCTTATTTTCCAGATTTAGAATATTTTATTGAGGAATACGGAGATTAAATTGCAGATGCGAACGGTATGCATCCGTATTAATGTGTATTTTCAGCTACGTAAAAAGGATGCGTTCTGTAAAGAAGAATCAATATTTTTAAATGTTTCATTTGCTTAAAAAAGAAAAAAAAACTGCGTATGCATACGCAAACTTGTGTGTGTATGTATTGATACATACATCAGCAAAGCCACTTTCTTTGCTGATGCATGTAAAGTTTGTTACTAAGCTGATCATATTTTATCTATTTTCCATAAGTTTTAATATCCATGTATGTAAACGGCGATTTAAAAAAAAAAAAAACAGTAATATCTCTTTTTCGAATGTCCTAAGCTTAATAACTTACTTTCTCCTAAATGTACTTTTTTAGCCCTCGCTAGTTTTTTTTTTTTTTTTTTTTGGCGCACGGGGTACTTTTGTCCTCCACGAATGCGACCTAATTTTTTCATGGATTTGACGAGATTATCAAATGCCTAGTTTTCAGGACTCGACTGTATTGCATTTATTCTCTCACACTCCTATGCATAACATTAGAAAACACTACTATCAACGGCTTTTAAACAGGAAAATTCAAACTTTTAAACTGTAAATTAAACAGCAAAATAGTCATTTATGAATTGGTATTTGTGTACCTTTCTGTTCCTCCTGTAGTGTGGATACACGAGGTTTTTACAGGCATGATATATGGCATGAAAGTATGGTACGATGTCTCACATAATCTCGTTAAAGTTACTGTAAACGTGCCTCGGATTCAATCAAGTTTGCAGGCTGTGCAACTCATTATTCCAAACGATCCTAGATATACTGAATCTGCGACAAATCAAGGAATAGAGCACACGGGGAAAGGTGATAATCAGGTGGAGGAATTCCTGTCACACCCTTACTGTGTGTGACGGGGAATTGTCCTACTGAAACAGGGCTCCTGAGAATCCTACTATGAGGGCAACACATGTGACAGAAACTTTCACGGCGTTATGGATAACTCTTAGGGATGCGCGTTTATCGTATGCGATGGTACCCCATAACACCTCATCAGCTGTTTGTGCGGTGTACTGCTGAAAACAAATGCAGGTTTAGGCCTTTCACCCTGGCTGCACCGTTTGGAGTTGAGAAATGGGGGGCGAAAATGGTTTGCAACCTAATGGAACCATACGATCTTTAGCAACGAATCTTGGTTCAATTTGGGCAATAATTTCTTTCGTCTACTGTGCGGAGACTTCGTGATGAAAGCCTGAAAAGTGTGTTCCTTTCTAATGGCACATGGTGCCCAGAGCTTTGATGATGTTATTTTGTGCCATCGCGTAAGATACACAGTCACCCCTGTGGGTTCGCACCGACTTGACAACCAGATGGAACGTTTGTACATGTTTAGAAAGGTAAGCTGGGCTGAATGCGAGTTTGCTTGATTTAGAGGCATGTTTAAAGTAATTAAGCAGCAAGATGAGGAAGGACATCACTTTCTTACATCTTTTTTTCCTCTACGTGTCCGCTAAACCGTTCGCGTTTTTGATTTTGCATACTGCTTCAATCAATCTAAAAAGGTAATTAAATATATGAAACATTTCATTTCGACTTCTGTTTTATTTTAAAATTTTACATTTATTGAACCAAACAAAATGTAAATAAAAAACGGGGCATTGTTCTTATTTACGAAAACCCTTTACATGCCTTATTTAATATTGTTAACAATGTTTTATTCTACTTGAATATAACAGTTTAAAATTGTTTCCATTATTTCCTGTCAATTCAAAGTTCAGAGGTAATACTTGGGTATTGGGTGAAATAAACCTTAATTTAATTAGTGCAATTGAAATTTTATTAGTAATCGGTAAACCATTTTCAAAACATAGCAGAAAAATGTAAATGAAGATAAAAATCATTCTTGGAACTTATCTAAAAAAAAGCAGCGCTTTAAAATTTGAAAATGCAGTTGTGAATTCTGTTAATAACAGCAAAAATAGTATTCTGGTTAGAAGCTTTTGAATGCGCACTTTTTCTTTTTTTTTTCTGGTAAACTAAACTTTTTACTGTAATTCAATTAGCAATTATCATGCAATTAAATTAAAAACTACTCCTCATTGTGCTGGAATAACGAAAATATCAACTTTTAACTATACATTTAATTATCAACTGTTAGATATGCATTTTCTAAGTGGTGCAGAGATCATTTTTACCAATGTTTCTATTGCATGATCCAAATAGTGTTAATTAATTAACCAACTTAGGGGGGGGTAGGGGGGTCAAAAAATTTTTCAGCTGGAGTCCAGGCCCCCCCCCCCTTTTTTGACTTACTATTGGTATTATGCTGTAAAAGTTTTAGCTTCTTACGCAATTTTTAAGAGGGTGCTCAATAACGCCTCCCTTTAACATTAGCTAAAGCATAGAAAATACCACAAATTTAGAAACATTTGATTTTTCCAGCTCTTCTTTTGTAAATTATTTTATTGCAATTTATATCCATATTACTCCTGTATATTATAATACCTAGCATTTGTTTTCAGTTCAATGTATTTTTTAACACTCCTCCCCATACTTATGAAGTTTTGGGGAGGGAGTTGAGCACTCTCTTTCAGTTGAAATAGGAAGCTAAAATTCTTCCAGTATATTACTACAAGTGTAAAAAAATTGAGGGGTGCCCTGTTGCCTAGGAGAACTTTTTTACATGTATTTTCGAACCACCCTAGGAAGTGAGGGAGGAAAAATCCTAAAATTTTGAAAGGCAGAAACCATTTCAGGCTAAGCTAATGAAGATATATGCCGTATGTTTTGTTGTATAACCCACAAGTACCATGTATATGAAAGGGCCACGGGGAAGAATGATCATAGTCCACCATGCTCAAATTTCCCTCATTACGTTTTTGAGCTTCAAATCTCGAATCGCTTCCAAGTTAGCCTCATTCTTCCCTGTTAAAACTCACTCACTATGATGATTCTTTTCTGAATAATATTTCTCTTGAATACTGTCTGTAATAATCTACGTATTCCCATAGGTTAGCCAGAGTTTTTTTTTTTTTTTTGAAAAATGAACTTTGATCGTTTTTCCCCGTAGCCCTTCATATGAATTAGCGTCACTTTTTTAAAGAATATCTTGGTGTCGATTAAGATTTTGCGATTAATAAAATCTCAGTTTGTGTTTAGACATTTTTTTAAATTCACTATCTTCATCGCAGACTGGTATGAAACATTCTGCTACTGATCCAATACTAATTCATATCCGCATTAAAGTTTCGAAACTTGTAAAACTAAAATATAAACTAGAAAAGTGTTTTCGGGTTACAAAAAGACATCAACATTTGTATTAAGGGATTTTCCTCACCCGTGCCATCAGTATTACTCTGTATAATAAGTATCAAAACAGTTTCTTTAAAATCTTGCTTTTCAATAAATGCTATAATGTTTTGTGCCATTAAATTAAAGCTTTTTAAAAAAAATCAATAAATCATTTAGTGTTAGTTTGAAAAATATCTATTCTGCATAGGTTTATATTTCCTGGTATTGTATTTACCAATCGTTTTAATATACAGGTGTTTTATAATGCTATGCATTATTTCTTCAAAAGAATTACAGATTCTCCTTTCAGAGCATTTGCTATTCATTTTAGTAATGTCTCTAACACTCTATGTTGCATGAAGATGCAATTTTATTTCAATACTCGAAATTGTGAGAGTATAAATTTGTACTTAACCGTAGGGCACATAACTTCTAACTCTACACACGCAAGACATTTCTGAATCCAATATATACATCACTTGGATACTTTAATGCTTCTGAATATAATACTTCGTTGTTTCTCAGAGATTATTTCGACTTCGAGAAAGGCCCCTGGAATTTCCTTTTGTATTCATTGCAGATAGTTATTACTTCGAGATGAATATCATTTATTTGAAGTTTTGGCAGATGTTTCACTAGATATACGAATGATTTGCATAATATAACCTCAAACTATCTCAGTTGGAGGGAAATATACGTATATTTTGTACAAGTGTCCACTCCAGTTAAGTTGCTACGCTTTAGTATTTTATTTATCCAGTTAGTAGTTTTATCAAAGAAATTAACCATTGAAATATGTTTTAAGGAATTTTCACTGTGACTTACTAATGCACAGAACTGTATTTCAAGGAGGTAAAATTGGAATTTTTTACAACAATAGGTCACATGAAGTCAGTGGAATGCCCCTTCACCATCAAAGATAATCATTGCTAAGCAATAAGAGTTTTCATTCAGCTAATTTGTTGAACAATGTTTCTGGTTTTTAAGAAATGATACTTTACTTTAGGCTAGTATCACATTTAAAAGCTTTAGGTGAGAAGTTGAATGATTAACTTTAAGCAAAGTGAAGTCACAATACTTGATGCTTCGTAAGCTATTTTACTTTTGATATACATGATTTGCCAGATCAAAAATATTTACTTTCCTTCTAAGTTTTGACGCTTTATTTTGTTATAGTTTTTGGCAAGCATTAAAAAGAAATTATCTTTAAGCTCATTGGTCTGATTTGTTCTGAGAATTGTACTCAAAACCATAAAGCCGTCTGGGTGAACGAGTTACGAGTTGAGGTAATGGGGTCGTTTCCAAAATTGTAAAAGTATTTTTTTCTGAAAGAGCATGCTTAAAAACATAGGATATGACCATTTTTTGATAAATTTGTTTACGTTTAATATTTTTAAAACGTTACTTAAATCGGACCGTTTTCATTGTTTACGGCTTCTGCTGATGACATCACAAATGATGAAATGCCGTTCATTATTGCCATTCACAGTGCAAAATATTTATTTCGCATCTTTACTCACGTGTATTGGCAACGATGTGGTTGATAGCAATCGTAGCGAGCAGTATTTAATTCGCTGCTTGATTATCATAACGTGGAAACGTAGTAGAAAGATGCGGCAAAGTTGATCATTTGTGAAGTCATCAAGACCACGCCTTGTTTGAAACATCGGACATTTAAAGAAATTAATTAAAACAAAACTGTTGGGAAAATGAAAGTGTTTTCTGGGTCCATGTTATTTTTTTGCTCATTTCAATGACTAAAAGTAGTATTTTTGACTGAAGGAAATCACCCCATTGAGTAAAAAACTTAGCACTTGCTGAAAGCGGTGGGCGGAGGAAGACCTGAAATCGGTATATGTCAGAGCTTAATTTCTCAGTGTTTACTAATTCCTGATGATGATGCAACAAACCGCTAGCTTTCTAAACACCATCTTTAGTCGAAGGATAACCAACCGTTTATTGTCGCAGCAGGAGCTACTCAGTCACCCTGCTAGAACTACTACCAAGTCTATATTTTGCGTTGGAATGTGTATGCACATCATTTTCGGTTATTGATATTAACTCAATTTGATTCTGGTGACAACGATATTTGGAATTATATGATAAATTATGTAATCACTGATCGAAAATTATAGAGTTCAATTTAGTTTCTACTTTAAGTATAGCGATATCCTGCTTCATTTCAAGACCCTGTTGAAGCAAACTATACTCGAATCATTACGTTTTAGCTACTTAATGCAGTACTTAATATTTTCTTGTTCAGAATGTTTTAAAGTTTTTATCCTAAGCCAAAACGTGTGATGTATTATGGTATAATATACTTCTTAGGATGAAGTTTGGCTCGACTTTCGAATGTACGCAAGTAGATTGAAAGATTTCTAAGTCTTCTCCTTTCTTATCTTTGGAGTAAGTATTTTATTTTTTGTACTTAGTACTAAGAAAAATATAAACTTACAACCATGTTATCGATGATACTTTATGAACATCCATCGTGCTGAAAGAAAATTAGAAAAGAACTAAGTAAGTCGAAAAAAATGGAAAAGAAAAAAGAAAGATCATAGGTGTTCAATTTCTAACCTTTACAGAATTCAGATTACTGATAGAAAAAAAAAAGCAGTTCCGAGCGTAAAACAAGACTTTTTATTTTGTGTGCTTTTATTTTTAAAACTTTTTAAAAATAGTTCTAAATTCCTAAGAAAGCTTCAAAGGAAATTTTTATTTTCCTTCAAAACGTTTAAAGCTCTTCGGAAATGTTTAAGTGAGGATTACCTTAATAGGATTATCTTAATTAAATGAACTGTTCACTGTCACAGTTTTTTTTTTCTTCCAATTTTAGAAGTATGGAGTTTATAAGAGGCTATTGTTTGGTAACACCGCGCGTTGAAGAAATTAAAAGAAAAGGGATTAAAATGAATAGAATTACTAATACTAGCAATAATTTCATTAAATTTAATGTTTTTTTTTAAACTCGATGCAAAGGTATGCCTTGTTTTCGAACTGTCTATCATGCAATTAAATTTTGTCATGCTTCAATAAAAACTGTGCTTAACCTGTACTGTGTTTCTATGTATCAGCCAGTTTGGGTGAAGTTTGACCCATTTAAACTATTTTTAAAATAATATCTATGAATTAAGGATGGTTTTTCAGAAATACTAATCTGATCGAAGATTTACACTACAAATATGATTAATTGCTGTATGTAACTTAATATGCTTAACAGTTAAATTATTTGAAAAAAAGGGACACAAACGTAGTACGATTTTCGAGTACCGAAATCCCCCGAAAAGAAAAATTGTTTTTGACAAATTAAAGTTTTCACATTGAGAAATTGCAGTTTTGAAACATTTTGTAATTAGATTTTGAAACTTTGGTTAACCATTTTTTAAAGCTATTTTAAACGGCAATGTTAAGTTGTTGATTACTTCATGATTCTGAAAGTGAGACTTTTGCAAAATATTTAGACGATCGTTTCAGATTTCCAGTCCCTAATGCATCGGCAATTTTTAAAACTTATGACATACAAATTAAAGTAATTATCAAAACCTAAATCATCTGTGCATCAAAAAATTAACCCAGTTGTAATATAATGAAACACGCAGTTTTTCAAAATTGTTACAATGTATCTTAATACATTATATTTATATAAGGACATTTTAAACAAAATACCATAACAACCATAAAACAACCATAAATTAAGAAGAAAAAAAATACAATGCAGAAATATTTATTATTTTTAGAGAAAAAAATATAATACAAAGAAAAAATAATAAGGTGCCAGAAGAAAGAAAAAAAAGCCATCGTCTACCAAAGAAAAAAAAAAGTAAGTAAAAAAACGATTAAAAATTCGAATTACGTATAGGGAAGACCGAAGCTAGTTGACGAACTTTTTAAACTTCATACTTTTAAAAGTTGTAAATAAAGTAGAAAAATGTTCTTGAATTGCTTGGATAATCTGTATAGTATGAGCAATAAAGTCGTATTTTTGTTTTGACATTACTTTGCATTGTATATTTTTCGACCGACTTCAAAAAGGAGGCAGTCATCAGTTCATACCGTATTTATGTTTTTTTGTATTTTGTTTTTTTTGTCCTTTCACAGCGTGTATCATCTAGTGAACCGATTTTGATGCTTCTTTTTTTAATGGATAGGGGATTGCTCAACTTAGGTCCCATTACTTTTTTTGACCATATTTGTCCTTTAGAAACAAATTTGTGGGCAAAAAACAGTAAAGTTCATGCAATTTCCCAATTAAATGATTAAATGTAAAGCCCATTGTTACAAAACTTTGGTGCCATACAACAGTGACATTAAAAGTAATTGTAATGATAATTTTAAATGATGATTTCTCTGAAGCAAGCATCAAGTTTCTTCAGTGTCATTGATCTATTTATAATGGGGGTAAATCTAACCTCGAAGCGAGGTAATGCAGTGATTAGGATCTGCTTAGCTTTCACAATGCTACTAGGTTAGTTTTGCCTCAACTATATAGTAGTATTTTTATCGTTATCATCTATGCCAATAACAGATGATCGAGGCTAGCTAAGAAGGTTACTAGATCTAAGGAGGTACAAGATTACATCACACGCAACTTGTATGCTGTAAAATGTAAAATAGTTAGGAAAAACGTAATTTTTTAAAAGTTATAATTAAATTAACACACGAATGAATGTTAGAGAGGAACAAAGATAAATTTTTAGTGCCAATCGCTTAAAGTTTAAGGCGTGTTCATAGTTTTTGTTTTTTTTTTTTTTTTTAGTATGGAGCGTTTTTATGAAAAAAATAAGGTGAAATTTTGTGATGGTAACTTCTTACTGTTGCTGAAATACATTTACACTAAAAGGAATAAAATAAAATTAAAAAAAAAAAAAATAGAACCGACTTCAAAATTGCTCTGAAATGTGAAAAATCATTTTATTCTTTAACACCATCAATGATACTCTTAAACATAATATTTAAAGTTGGCGCAAAAACAGTAGATAAAATCATTTACAGCCATAACTCAACTGCAACTATAAATTTAACCAAGCCCAGTTCCTTTACTACCACATACATTATGTATTGATAACAGCATATCTGAGTAACGATATAAATGTCTCGTTCCTTACTTTGGATGATTTTTTGAAAAAAATATGACCGAAGCATTGTTAAAATGGATTTACCTTTTTGTTTTTGCACCAACTTCAAAAATCATGTTTAAAAGTACTATCGATGATGTTAAAGAATAAAATTATTCTTCAGTTTTTAGAGCAATTTTGAAGTCTGTTCTATTTCTTTTTCAAAATTTTTTATTACATATTTTTTTGTGAACCTTTCCAGAGTTTGCACCTTGCCCCGTTACGGGGTAAGTTGGCGAACAATATGGGGTAAGTTAGCGAATTTGAAAAAAACCCTCAATAGGTAATAGAAAATTTGACATAAATCCTCAAGGATGTTTTAAATAAGCAAGTAAAACGTAGCAATGAGTAAAATAAAATGAAATTAGTACAAGAATTGTTCTAAAATTAAGTGTTCCATCATAGAAAAAAAAAAGTTCGATTTAAAGTAGACGTTGGAAAACGCAAGCACTATGTGGATTGAACAACATTACATTTATTTTATGCATCAATAATTTGAAAAAAATATAAATATTATTAGGCTACAATATAAAACGATAATAGGTCCTAAATTACATTGTATTAGGTTATTAGCGTATCCCACATCGTCACAGAGATTGCATTTTTTCGCATTCAAAGAAAATGGGCGCTCCTTCAGCATACTCTTTGTAAACCCACATGTGACATTTCCAACACTGGATCCAGTTTTTTGAGATTTTCGTTTTACTTTCATCTTTAGACATTTATATTTCATTCTGGTTTTGAGGATTTTTCGCACTGAGGGTTTTTTGCACTTGAGGATTTTTGTATTTCCTTTTTCCTCAAGAGCCTTTCCGAGTGGGGGTCTCAGTGAATAATATAAAATATTTTTGACTCTCACAGTTTTTGGTTTCTCTCCCTCCTGGTTTAAGATAAGGTCGTAATGCTCTGAGGCACGTGCTGATTTGGATGAGATGTAGCACTATATTCAGTAGGCTTTTCTGAAAACGTATGAGGGAATGGAAGAGATGTAGAAAACCTTTCAGAAGCAGACAGATAAATATTCTTACCGGTATGGCCCTGTATCCAGTTTCACTTTCTTTTAAGCAAGAAATCCAGGAGGTTGGTGATCTGGCCGGTAAAAACACCATAAATAGTTATTGTTTTCCCTGTATTGTTCACCATCCTAGAATCATATGCTGCATTTACACACTTTTCAATGGATCGAATACACTTTGATCATTAGACTGCAACTTAAAGTGAGGAGTGTTATCCCATTTGCCTTGCAGTAATCGTGCTTTTCTATTGACAGATTGCATCTAATGGTTAATGTCGGGATTGTTAAGTAAATTAACCAGAGGTAATGCTGCATGCAGCGTTACACATTTGGTTGAGTTATATCCTTCTCGGGTTTTTTTTTTTCAGTTTCTCATTTTCTAAATCAACAGAGCATGTGTAGTCTGTAAGCGAGAATGTAAGGCTGTACAGACGTAAATGTAAGTAATTATAAGTTCAAGTTGAGTTTAACCAATGCACTTATTGCATTGAATTAGCATTTTACGTAATTTATGCTTCAATTGCTTAACGTTTTAAGACTAAAAATATTGCTGGGTAAGTATGCGAATTCGCACATTTACCTCAAAAACAGTTCGCTACTTGCCCCAACTCGTCATATAGAAATAAAGTTACACTAGTTTGGGAATGGTTTTATGAAAAAATTCAAACAAGACGTCATTTGTTGAGAATAAATATAGCCTTTTCAATATCAATAAGTTTGGGAATTTACTCCATTATTATAGTAGGTTGCAGAAAAAAATAACTACGGAAAAAATATTACTTAAAATACGAAAAAACAAATATATTCCCCCACAAGCCTTTGGGCGCTATAGACTTGACTGACAACACACTCACAATAGCGTGGCATCTAAATGGTTATATGACAGGTGACACAGAGCTGTCATATCAAAAGCTGGGAAAGCATCGCAGATTCGCATACTTACCCCTTCGCATACAAGCCCCGGTCTCCCCCACTAGGGGCTGCAGTCTCTGGCTAATAACTTATGAAATAAATAAAACTAAGGCCCACCCTTTAACACTTGTCCAATCAGACTTTCGCCTGTTCTGCTTCAAATTGCAATGCTTTACATCTTTGGCTATTTATTTATTTATTTATTTATTTTTTTTTTTGAATTCCCGAGGTATAGAGGATCCAAGCTCTAGATCTGCGAAAATCTAAACAAATGAAAGGCTAAAACATTTTTTGCCCCTCCCCCCCATCACAAATAAAAACCAATATTATAATCAAAAAATCGAATAAATAGAAACAATAGTAGAGAAATATATTGTAGAATTACATTGTTAAGCGATTAAGTATTGGAGAAACGAATGAAGTCGTAAGAAAAACGGAGATAAAATTTTAAATTATAGCTGAGTTGAAATTGAAAACTGTGTTTAAAGCTAGAAGAGATGTTCGTACGAAGCAACGTAAATTGAGAAACAGCATTATAAATGGAGGATATTTTATTAGATTTCTTTCTTTTTTTTTTGCGAGGAAAAGCACGTACGAGTATTTTTGTAAAAAGAGTTTAACTTCCAAATTACATTTTTAATCAAAAATATTTACGAAAAGAAAAGCATTTATGGGTAAATTCAATTTTAGAGAAACAGTTTCATTAAAGATAGATATTGAATTTTTTTCGTAAGCTTTCTTTTATTATTAAGTTCTTCAAATGATTGGAAATTGGTTTTTCTCCGTCATTTTAAGATACTTAAATGCATATATTGTACTTAATACCGGGTAAGTAATTAAATTTTTTTTTGTTTGAAAATAAAAATAGATGAAATACCAAAGACAAATATTGACACACAGTGTATTAAATTTTACATTTAAAGGTGTAAAATAGTTTTTAAATTTGAACACTGTACATTATTTTTTTTTCGTCGTCATGTGTAATTATCGGTACGAAATATACTTATAAAATAATTTCGATCTTCAATAACATTTTTGCCGTAGTTTTAAACTTTTTTTTTTTTGCATTTTCGGTTGGCAAATGAAGTAAAATACATTTAGTATTTACTTATCATCTATTTTGTTACTTTTCAACAAATTATTTTCTTGCCATTGTTTTGTTTTTGGCACAATACCAAGAAACCATTTGGCTATGTATTAGAAGGTATGGACACAGCTAAAGATTTTATAAAATACTTATTCTTCATTTTCAGAGTTTTTTTTCATAAAAGCGTTTCTTGACTACGGCCACGAAACGCTAGATCGTCCCTTCTCCCATAGGTTTAGGTTTCAAGAAACATTTCAAAATGTTAGAAAAACAGCAATAAAAATCCAAGAGTTTAATGCATACATAAAATAATTGATAGTCAAACCAAAGTATACTGACTATTTTATGAAGCGAAGCAAGCCCTAATTTTGTTTATTTAAAAGGCAGCAATTGCGTACATGAATTCATTTTAAATTTTCCCATAAAGTGTAAAGCTTGCAAGTTTAAAACTATCCTCTAAAACTGTAAGCTTTATCGCTTTTTTTTACTTGTTCTCTAACAGTTTTTAATTTAGAGAATATTAATACTTATGCATACTTATAATTTTACTTTTTGAAAACTTTCTTAAAACTCAGTTTGAACATATAACATTTTTTTTTTCTGTGACTAATTTAATTTGACGCTTAGAAAATGTAATAGATTGATTTATTAGCATTTGATTAACTAAAAGAAAGTGTTTTTTAATGCATGCATTTGAGTACAGTGCCAAACACTTGATTCACTGTCATAAATATACATTATATGAATTGTGGAACAATGATTTGAAAGATGTATTTGCGTTTCAAAAAAAAATGTCTTCAAAGTAGTTTTTGTTCAAAAGTAGCTCTAAATTCATAAGTTCCTTTTATTTATTTAAGTTTATTTTCTCAGATTGAACATAAATAGAGGAACTGCGCCAAATATGGATTACCATTCTTAATTAATTGCGTAAAAAATTTAATGTTTCCAATATAACATTAAAATAACAGCATGCGGTTATGTTGACAAGTATTCCCCTTGTTTACTTGTCAACAAAAAATAAACAAAACATTGATTTTCTCTTATTAATATATAACACGCAAAAATATTAAATTACAATTTGTGATATTTTTATTAATTTTAAAAGTGGTCCCAATACGGAATATCGATTTGAAACATTAGATAAACAAGTAAAAATATCATGAAAATCTAATATACAATAAAATATTAAAAAATAATAATAATAAAGTTTTTTTTTTTTAACTTTAGGTGCGGTTACTAGTCAGAAACACGTTTTAGCCTTACTAAACAAGTGTTAGTTTATTGGCAGAAATCGCACACAAAGTACAATATTGATTTAGCCCCGGATCAATCTACATGTGCCCATTCAATGCATGAAACTCACTGAATCCACTCAAATATGGAATGATGAATATGGAATACCATTCCATATTTGGAAAAACAGCGTATTTCATATTAGGAAACTCGCCATTTTTTTTTTTTTTTTTACGTAAGCTAGAAACATTTATGGTGGATTCAAAAACTCCATGAAATAAGTAATACTAAGGGCAATTTGTATGTCTAGCTAAGATTATACGGTTAACATATCTGAATATTATGAATCAGGAAAAATGTACTTTCCTTTCAAAAACTAGCTGGCAGCGTTTTAAATCTTTTTGATGCTATAATAGGGAAACACCGGCCGGTGCTGCCAATGCGTACACATTAACACCCCGCTCTTCCATATTAGAACAGTATTCCATATTTGCTATAGTTCCTCGAAAAAGTTTAAAAAAAAACTACTTATAATAGTCAAGCAGGTGGAAACATATTAAATCAGAAAACTAATTTTACAACTATTTTGGCATGTCACTCATTAAATACATTTTTTAAATCCGTTTAAAACTGCATGACATTTGCAACCGCAAATCCGTATTAATGCAAGAATGTAAGTAATTTCTTAAACATGTCATCATTAGCAAGACATGGTGATTGTATTACCAGCTTATATTTATATCAATGTATCTAAAATCTCACCGTATCACTTTTTTATAAATAGGAATAATTTAACTTCCTGAAAAGAAATATTGCGTATACACATCATCAATCACTTATATGTAATTAGATTAATCCATCAAACTCCAAGTGCATATTTTCTTCCCTTTTCGGTCAATACATTTTCTGAAATATGAAAAGTTGTGATCCGTCATTTTTTTGTTTGTCAATCGAAGTAAGTACGTTTGTAACATATTCAAATCAATCATTCGTTATAAAGAAAACATTATTTACCATCAAACGTTTAAATAAAGTTTCCATTTTGTCCATTTCTGTCCTTAGCTGTCAATTTTCCTCTCTAATGGATTGCCAAAGTAAAACATGTTATTATCGTAAGTATAGTTTTTTTTTTTCATACTTTTTCAGTTCCTTTATGTTTGACTTACCTGTGAAAGTTATCTAATGTTTCATAATAAACAAATTAAGAACAGGTGATTGATTTGTTATATTTGTACCGTATTTTAAATAGATCCTTTCAAAAAAAAATAGTATAGAGAAAAACAGTTTTTCTTAAATAGCATTTCTCTGCTTTATTGTATTACAACTGTT
The DNA here is from genome assembly GCF_026930045.1 of Uloborus diversus. Lineage (NCBI taxonomy): Eukaryota > Metazoa > Arthropoda > Arachnida > Araneae > Uloboridae > Uloborus > Uloborus diversus. The sequence goes on from NC_072732.1 coordinate 133,472,771, forward strand.
TTTGTAATTCAAATTATTCATTATGTAAAAACAAACTTAGTTAGCAAAATTAAAAATTAAGAAAAAAAACTGTTAAAAGTAATATAGTAAGAAATCGTTTCGTAGTAATAAAGAGAGACTATTATCCTAACATTACAAAAACGGCCTGCCTACATTAATAAAAAATCACTATGTTTACTCTCCCAAAACTGTAATCAAACTGTTAAAAAATGTTTGTTAAAAATAATTTGTGTAATAATATTTGAATGCATAAATGCGTAAAACATACGGTTACTAAAAACATATAAAATGTCACATCGATAACTAGTTTTAAAAATTTTATCATTATTTTTCTAATTTTTAATATATTTATTTTCATACTACTCCAAAAATTATATTTTCCATTAACATAAGAGATAGAGGATTGATATAGCTCCCCCCCCCCACCCCAATCACACAAATTTTCGTTAAAACCTTAATAAGTATCAAGAAATTCAAGTGGTGAATACATATACAACCCCTCCCGAAATCTCTCTACCAGGCACTTCATCACGGTACAAACGAAGAGAAAGAAAGACCTGGCTGAAATGCTGTTGCTTGCTCTTTCAGGTGCAGGAGGAAAGCTAGTGAAGCGGCAACTTGATTTATTGAGATGCTTCCACTCGAGAATTTTTACTCATCTTAACTCCTAGTTCTCTCCAGGGCGTGACTAGAATTTGGGCGAAATAGGGTAATAACTATCCATGCGAAATATCTTTCGTTCTTCCCCCGTACGCAATTCTTAATTTTTCCACCACAACAAATTCATATTTTGTTTTTAAATTCAATTTTTTTCTTCCCAAAATTGAGTTCTTAAGATGTTTCGAAATATCGTTAAATTGTACTACGTTATCTGCATGCGTGATTTTTTGGGGATTATGTTTTGTGATAAACAAGACAAAATGTGAAAAAAGTGCACTGGAGTTAATTTAGAACTTTTCCTCGATAGATAAAGTGCTATTGCTTCATTTTGTTGTATTGTTTAGTGTCAGAATTTGTTCTGGTGCATATTATTCATACTTAAAAAAAGAAAAACATAGAGTTATATCTTTAAATTACTGCAGCCATAATACACAAGACAAAAACAAAAGTAGACGTTTCACTTTTTTTTTTTAATTTTATGCATTGTACGACATTATTTTTGCTTCCGTGTTGCTTGATTTGAACACAAAAGTTTTGTGAAGCTAGTTCATATAATAATTAATAATTGAGTAAATTAACTGCAGTAAAATCCCAATTATCCTCGGAATGGGGTGGCACGGCAACCGCGGAGAGGCAAAAAACCGCGGAAAACCCTATTAATTGGTAAAAAACGATTCTAAGGGTATAAAATAGCTAATAAATATTAATAACAGTCACACATACGTTTATATTACAACTCAAACAGTGCTACATTGCATTTAATAACATTGAATTTAAATATATATTATATATATATATATATATATATATATATATATATATATAGATATAGATATATATATATATATATATATATATATATATATATATATATATATATATATATATATATATATATATATATATATATATATATATATGTGTGTGTGTGTGTGTGTGTGTGTGTGTGTGTGTGTGTAAAATCCAAATGCAAACAACAATTCAAGCATAATAGAAAAAAAAATACAAAGGAAAAAAAAACGCGGATAATCTGCTCGCCGATGATCGGGAATTTTTTTTTTCTTCAACATTCAAACATTAGAAAACAGTTTTTTTTAAATTTGAATATGATATAATTATTTAAAATGTTATTTATTAAAAATATTTTTTGTCTAACATCATTTTATGCGAAAAAGCAGAGAGCAAAAAGTTACATGTGTAATAAAAACCTTTCGGAAAAAAAATCTGAAAAAACATGAAGTCCTAAAAAAACGCCAACAAGGAAAGTTCATTTGCGTAAAAAAAAGGCAAATGCAAAACTTGGAATATTCTGAATATTATTTCCATCTGTTGTGTTCTTTCCTTCTCTAATGTGTTCATTCTCAATTATGCGACATTTCTTCTACGTTCTAATAGCCAAGGTAAGATGCGAAACACATTTCTGTTATTCCACAATGGAGGAGTGCATGTAAGAGGTATGCGTATAAAAAACATAATATGTACATGAATTTATGAAGAGCGAACAGAAATGAGTTCACAAAATTATAGAGACAAGAATGAAAAAGTCAGAATAACAAAGAATTATTTTACTTTACGATACTTATATTAAGTCTGGTCTTCCCGAGTGTAACTTGCGTTGACTTAACGCCAGCTAGAAATACTATACATTTTAACACTAAAGGGTTTAACCAAATAAAAAGCCCTACACAAACTTATATTTTTGTTTTTGGGACAAATTCGATTTTATTTTCACACATAAATGTTTTATCCACAAAACGGGGAAAGATATTTAAGAATTTATTATTTTCAGCTCTTAAAAAACTACATGCTTTTCTACTAGATCACACATGACCAAATTTTAGGCGTTGCCGAAAATTTCAAACACATCTTCCTTCTTTAAATACGATAGTTTGCTCAATTTTATGTTTGACACTTTTTTAGTTTAGAACTAAAGCAAATACAGTTAACTCCCGAATATCCGCGGAATAGGATGGCACGATAACCGCGGATAAGCGAAAACCACGAATATTCCGAATAGTAGGTAAACTATATCTAGTGTATGCAATAGATAAAAAATATTAATGACACTCACACATTCATTTAAATTATAACCAAAAACATTACTACATTGCATTTACTAACATTGAATAGAAAAAATATGTAAAAATCAAAAAGCGAACAAAAACACAATCATGTTTCAAAAAAAAAAAAAAAGTGTGAAAGGACTTGCGGATAATCCGACCGCCGATAATCGGGAGTTTACTGTATTGATACATATTTAATCTCTCTGTCTTTTTTTTTGTTCTTCGCTTTTTATACATATAATGTAAGCCCTCATTACTTTAACTACAAGCTTCTGAATTTAAATATTTAGTGTACTATGAAATAATGGTTCCTTGAAAATTGTTCTCGAACGTTTTTTTGTAAAACTGTTTCTTTCTTCTGTAATATTTTTCAATTCGGAACCCGCGTGTACAAATTTAAGACTATTATGATTGAATAGTAAATAAATTCAAAATATATAAGCATCTGATACATATATAATGAGACCCGGTTATAACGAGCCACGATGTAACGAGAACATTGATTAAGCGAGGAAATTAGAAATGAATGGATTGTATTATGCGTTCAGTCTATGGGAGCATAACTCGCATTCAAAGAATTAATCTCTCTTAAAGCGAGCAATATTTTCTTGATTTATAAAATATTGCTATTGATTTCCTACTCAGCTCTTTCTTTCGTGGAAAAAAATCTGTAACTGTCTGATGTCAACCGAAAGTTAGCATGGAATTATAAACATTGAAAATAAGTGATGAAGCATTTTTTTTTGTTCCCAGAGATGATAATCCTTTGAAAATTGTTTGCCGTTAAAGCGGGTGAGAATGGTTTGGAGAGTGAAAATGATACAAACCTCATTTTGACGTTATAAGCGTTAGTAGTGCACTCTGGGCTAGCTCAGTTTCAATAGGAACTATTATGCAACCTTCTCTGGTGATGACAGAGTTGTTATCACTGTCAAAACTGCCCGCCAGAGGAATAACCTGGTGATTGTGAATTTATTTGTTGGGAGCGACTGGTGCTACGTGTTTGTAGGCAGCTCGAGAAGAAGGAATCCCAATTTTGTAGGGTAGACCAGGGGGAATGCCACTAACATAAGGAACTGCAACCCCATCAATAATCGCATTTATGAGCTAGGTCAATTTCTGGGATTGTTGTACGCCATCTTAAGACTGAATACAAAATTTGTTATTAATAAATCTATAAACGAAATTTTCATAAAACATCAATTTGTTAACCTCTGTACTGTGGCGGTATTACCCACGGAGCTGCGGTAATCTCGACACGAACCTGGGGGAATCCAGCCACTAGCTAGTGTGACTAAAAGACTAAGAACGAAAATTTATTGAAAATCCTATATGCAATTAGCAATTAAATATAGGAATTGAAAAGCAAAAAAAAATGACATTTTTAGTTAATACGAGTGAAAAAACAGTATTTTGATATTATCTGATTTTCTTAAAATTTACAAAAATCACAAATGTAGTTTTCAGCGGTTTTGAGGCACATCCTGATCGATCTTTGGTGAACAAGGTGCTACATCCAGCAATTCACCTTTAGACGTATTGCTCGCGTTTACAAGATTTTTTTCTACACCAGGTTGTTCTGTTATGACACTTCCGTTAACTAACTTTGTTTTTAATAAGCACATTTTACAAGAGCATATTTTCGTTCCTTTAAAAAATTGCTTTTGACGTATACATTAGAAAGATGCTTCCGAGGGTAATACTGCCACCATGGCGGAACCACCTCTGGATATGTGGTAACTCCGATCCAACAAGATGGAACACATGTAGATTTAAAGACATCAAAACAAACGGAAGTGATCAATATTGTTGATTAAAATGTAGGTGAAAATACCTAGTTAAAGGTTATTCATAGCAAATTCAGGCATTGTAGCATCTAAAGGTACACACCTCAATTTTTTTTTCAAAATGAAAATATAAGATCAAACTTCTTTAAAAAAACTTTCGTAACTTTAAGAACAAAACAACGCGCGCAATTGCTGCCGTCGACTTGGGGCATTGGTTGTAGCATCGTTCCCTACAGGTGAGGAGCTGTCAGGCCTGCTAACCGGTTTCCTTAACTCAAATATCAGGGGTGGCGGCATTTAAACAGGTGGCGGCATTTCCCCGGTCTACCCTATGTACCTTTCGCTTTCATATTACGTAAAGAAATTTACCTCCAATTTTCATTCAAAAATAAAATTTTTTGATGTTGCTACAGTTACAAATGTGTAAAGTTTAAAATTTGGAGAGTGAGTGTGGTAAGATAATTAGTCGACATTTTGGAGATACGCGTTGGGTTATCAGGGGAAAAAGTACCCAGGAAAAACCACGGGTGTAGATGCTAGTGAGTTTGAAGTTTCAACAATGTTAAAGCGAGATAAGTTTTGGCAGTGGCCTCAAAAAGCTGATAAGATTTGGTACCCATCTTAAAAAATTATGAAGAAAATAAAGCCTTTGTTTTATCTCGATTTTTTGATGTACCTGACTCTCTAAACTTCAATTTTCAGCATAACTTACACCTACAAATCTCCCGTTAAAACTATAAGAGAAGTAGAATATGGTACAAACCACCAAAACCTGTATAAAAACGTTGAAACATGTGCTGTACCATTCTCACTCGCAATGAGAGGGTGATAATAGTACAAAGAAAAACTGCTCTGGAGGGGGTGTGGGTAAAGTTTCAAATTATTTCAGGGTCGGAATCGAAAGCCAAGGTCCTATACTATAATAATAACGCTACTTCATTTTTTTTTTCAAATGAATGTTGAGTAATTACAGTCGGAAATGTACTAAAACTGTACCAGAGTCACTCGCTTTTACGGTAGTTACTGCCTCAAATGTTATTATTTTTGTGATATACATTCTTGGATACAGTTGCTCAAATTCAAGCTAAGGGAGATATGAAAAAAAAAAAGAGAGAGTGACAATGATAGCAATAAATATGAAGATGTTAAGTGAATAACGTTCAACATCCTCAATGGCTTTTGATGTGCAGAAAAACTTCAAACTCTTTAGGAAGCCAGTGATTTATTCAAATGGCAATGTTTTTTAGGCCATGAGTATTTATCGAAAATAATATCGCAAGAAAAGACAATAACACCGTTCCAAGCAAATTAACCAACTTCTTTGGTATCTTGGTAAATTGTTTTCAGCAGATTGTTACTGGTTTCCTATAATGTGTGCTAATAGGATCTTTATGTTCAGCATAACAGAATACCATACCTAAAAACAGTATATTATTTAGTAGAATTGGTTCTTAGAAACAATGTTTTTACTCAAAGCACATTTTACCACTTCGCGTCAAAAAAGAAAACCACTGTAAATGGGTACACATTATTTACTAAGTACTCCATAGATATCGAATGGAAAATATGTTATTTGGCAAGCACGACAAATATTTACACAAATATTTATTGCATCCAATACTTGAATGACATTAAAATATATTTTAAGCATCATTTGTAACCCTCTTACAAATGATTTGCAAATTAAGAAGCTTTGAATCAAATTCTTTTAACATGCAAAATTTGAAATCCCTTGTTGAAAGTTCTTCTCTCATAGCATTTACCCAATTATTTTTTCTACAAATCAAGCTAAAAGAAACATACATTATCCTACCCATCTATTCCGAATAGTTGTTTTTTCTGGTTCATCACATTCTGAAGAGAAACACAATTAAAAGCGAATTACAGTAATGAAGCGAAACGTTAAAATGGAATCAAAAAAGGCGTAACGTCAACATAATAAACAGAATGCTTACATTCCACTAAATGTTTCATGAATCACTTTAAAGGAAACACCAAATGTTATACAGTGGGGAAACTCTAGACGTCATAATATAGAAAGTGCCATTAAAATTATGATTAACTCAGAATGTGGTGCCGTAATAGCTTTTAAAGAATTATGTGATTTATTTTTAGACGAAATAAATAAGCTTAAAATTTAAATCACTTGTGTTGTGAATTTGAATAATTTATCAAGCAAATTAATTCAATAGGAAGTTAAAATATCAGCGAACATACTGCTAAGGGAAAACAGTTGCAATATCTAATAATAATACAGCAAAGAAATAGGCCTCGGAGGGTTGTTTCAAAAATTCGATTTTTTTTCTCTTTTCATTCCAGCTTGCCTCACAAAATGACACATCCGAATTATTTCTATTATATGGAATAATCATATCGTTTCAAATCATTCCTTTTTCTCTCACATGCGGCAGCTCGAAAAACAAAGTTTACTTTGTATTTTTTTTCTTAGTAGCCTTTGACATATAAGAGCGCAAAGAAATAACCAGCATGGTATAAAAACGAGTTATATTGAAATATTTTCAGTGTTCAAAAATCATTCGCTTTTATTTCACCCTTTACTAAAACTTAAGTTATTCAAATAAAACTGATTCTAAAGTTTTTTAGTAAAACTTTAAGATCTGTTCTATTTGAATATATACAATAGTGGACTAAACTACACATTTCGATTTAGTTTGAATCTAAATTTGAAAATATAAAATAATTTTGAAAAAGAAAATAATTAAAATCACAAATGCCCACATTTATTTATGCTAGACTTTTAATATACTTATTGAACAAAACTTTGCCATAATCCATGATTTTTACTTATGGTAAAATATTAATACTGATTTTTTTCATCATTTTTTTAGTGCAGTTGATGTGTCATACCGAATTTAGGAGAGGAATTCTTATTTCATTTACTACTAATTGATCTATTATTTGTATTTATAACTGAGTTTATTATTTGATTCATTAATCTTTATTTTAAAGTACAAAATAAACTGGGGCTAGTTACTGCATATACGGCAACCCCTTATTTAAAAACTAGTTTTATATGTTTTAAGTCATTAAATAGTAAAATTACATGGCACTCCATTGTTTTTACCAAAAACTTTACTTTCAAAAGAAAAAATGGAATCAAACAAAAGTATCAAATCGAAAAAAATACCAACCCTTAGCGATTAAAAACAAGATCTTTAAAATTGGTTCCCAAAATGAGTAGTTGTGAGTTGAAAAAAAAACAGGTAAGGGGAAAAAAGCATACATACGGCATGAACTGATAACGCCTGCTTTTTGAAGTCGGTGAAAAGAAAAAAGAAGCATTATTGGTGGAGTGTACGTTTTGTACTAAAAGATTGCGATTGTCAGTATCAGTAATTGACTTCGAAATCGCTTTTATTATACTTCGACATTTTACAAGATGTCCCGTTTTCTTTGATTAAGTCATTGTGGGCGGTAAGAAACATAACTTGTTCCCTGCAATTTATGTTCTTTAATATTGGTGCAACAATTAGTGACAAAATTTTCGGCGCATCAGCACCCGTATAATCAAGTTTGATGAAAAGTTCGTCAAGTTAGAGCAATTTATTGCCCATTGTCGATATTAATATCTTTACTAGTAGAGTCTGTTTTTTCATGAAACAGCACACTTAGCTTTCAGAATATCACTTAAGTTAACCTCACAACATGTTTTAGTAGATGTTAACATTTTGTAGAGTTTTTATTGGTTATTTATTAGGGATATTTTCTTACATAATAATTTAAAACAATGATTTAGGCATTAATTTCATTTAATACATTCTGCTTTCGCTATTCTGCGTTATAATTAAGTAATCTGTCTTTAATGCCGCATTTCGTGTTTATTAGGCATGATTCCTTAACGTTTCGACGAATTCTTTTCTTATCTCCTCCCCAAATGAGACTGCCTTTTTAAAGCGAATCTATTTGCTCTAGGCTAATATTGGGAGACACAAGGATCTTCACCATGGTGGAAGAGATGCTATTTCAGGCGCTCTATGTATTTTTCCGACTAGTATGTCGTATTTTCTGTTTCATTTATTGCAAAAAAGTCACTACAAAACTATTTTGCTCAAGTTTTGTCCTAGATTGGCTTTTACCCATTCAAGAATTTCCTAGACAAGTATTGTTTCCGGCAAGAACGAACACAGAACTACATGTTGTCATGAAAAAAAAAGAAGAAAAAAAAAGACTAATTCGCTTTAGCCACATTAAGGTCATTTTTCATAAATATTTTCCTCCGGTTGCATAAAATTGTGTTAGCAAAAATATTGTGAAGGAGTCGTTTTTACATTAAAATGAACATTAACTTTTAAATTTACAATGACGATTCAGATTTTGTATTACATGTTTGTAATCAACAGCATTTAACTTCTTATAAAACATTTTGTTTTAGTTCACTCAGTCGTTACTCCACAATTAAACTAAGAAAAAGGCTCCTCAAAAAGTTTAAAAGTTTTTTGGTATCTTTCCAAATATTGTCTGAACTACTTTGGGTACAATAAATCTTGTAAATAAAATAATAATCTCTACATCCAAATACGAACCAACTTAATAATAAGAATATCATTTGCGAAATAGAGAGTGTCCAAATGCCCTTGACATATATTAAAAATTCTTAGAAAAGCAGCAAATCGTCACATGAATGAAGTTTGCGCCAATCACTGATTGGCTAGATCCAACCCACTTGTTGACGGTCTTGCTTTAGTGTTGCTACTTTTTAAATGTCTCTGCGATTTCAAAATCAAAGGAAATCTTGAGTCAGTAGGGATCACTAAAATCCTCAATGGAGCATGTTCATCTTTATACTTGCCACTTAAAATGGTAGCTTCGAATGCATTTCCATTGGTTTTTTTCATGACCAATCGCTTTCCAATGCAAAGCTTTGGTGCATTCAAATTTCAAAGCAAAATAGTTAGTGAACCATTTTGTTTTTAATGTCAGGATATGTAGTGACATTTCAGGTGAGTTCAAGAATTCAACAGAAAAGTTCACCACTTGTTCAAGATCTACAATAGTAACGAAAGATGTAAATGTAATTTCATTGCCAGTCAAAGACTGTTGCACCTCAAAATTAATTAACAATATTTTCTCACCAAAAATAGTTTGCCTCCTTGTTAGTGTAATTAGAGTGTAAATATATGCATGTGCATTTAATTAAAGTATCTATGATATCCACCACATTAAAAAAATGACTGAATGCCGAGTTGATTGTGTAGACTTTATTTGTCTTCAATATTGAGTAAATAGCGCAAAGAATGCTTGTGCCAATGGATAATTTTAAAGTTGAACGTACAAATTTACGGAATTGGAAACCAGGCCCAATTGATACACGGCTAAATTGATGAAGGACTTTAATATTGAAGTTCTTATTAGCCCCGAACTGAGGGTTTCATTAACAGGTAACTGATCTATTCTGAGTTGGTCTGCGTAAGTGAGAGAACCTGGGATTAATTTTTTTGAGTGTTATTCATGGGAAATCTTTTTTTGGGGGGGGGGAGGGGGAAGGCACTGAAGTACATTTTTACACTTTAGTGACAATTATTGTATAGTCGTGTAGGATGTTTCAGAGATTGCATCATACTTAGCTAGATACTACTGTGTTCCTTGACTAAAATACAGGATTTTATCTAAGATAAGCTGCTTATATTCAAAGCTGTTTTTTGAGCTTTTTGAGTAAGCATAACGACGCTGGTTGTCTAAAGTTGACACATGTAAAAACTTTACTTCTAAATTTTTTAGTGTTTTCTTTTTCGTTTTCCCAGTAATACGTATACAAGACCAAAAAAATCAAAGGAAGAAAATTTCTCTTGAATCAGCTAAAAGACCGTATTTCGGAGAAGATATTCATTCTTATGTTATGTTTCTATTAACCGTAAATCTGACTTACGTTAATCTTCTAACTCAGTTCATTACTTCAAACATTTTATGAAACTCTTCTTTACATACGCTTTTTACAAACATCATTTCGTAGCCTATTACGTGAACACACGATTTGATACATTTAGAAAATCATATTAAAGTTTGTTTTTATACGGAGCAACATAGTTCAACAAAGACTTTGAAATTATTATTTTAAAGGCAAATAGTCATTGTTTTTTTATTAAATTTCATTTTGGTACATAACAGTAGTAACAAATGTAAAAAATGTATCAAATGTACTCAGTCTTCCCTGAAATTTAGTTTACTGACATTTTTCCTCAGGTAAAATTGTTTTAAACATGGATTAATTTCCTCTGCATATATACCGTGTAGAATGGCCAGCAATATCTGTCTGAAATCACTGGACAGTAGTAGTAGTGGCCGCGTTGTGGTTTTGAATGTCAACCCCAAGAACATTTGGTTTAGAACATATTCCAATAGTTTATGTCCATGTCAATATAAGAATTGTCATGACAAATCCCTAACCCCTTCCCCCTGAAAGTAAGTTCTGGCATTATTAGTGCCAGGCTTGAAGTTAAAAAGCATCTAAATCTTCTCTAAAGTACGTGGATGCACAAATAGATTAATTTTAGTAATATGAAAAAAAAAAAAACTTTTTGAAATAAAAATAAAAAACAACCAAAAAAAAAAAAAATGCTTAAATCTGAAGCATGCGTCTTCTTTTAATTTTTTTTATTGAGCTTTTATTATTAAAGCAGGACTTTATAAACACTCTTTACTTCGCAACTCATTGGAAAGGTGAGTCACATGGACAGCAGTAAGGTAACAAATGAAACTGGTTGGTTAATTTATCTGCAAAACTTTATGCTCTAACGCGTAATTTAAACATTTAAGGCTAATGTTCTATTTGTTAATAATTGAAAAACATTGAAACATAAATTAGAAAACACTCACTGTAATAAAACCAATCAGCCAATGACAGGTCACATTAAATCAAAAACATACGTAAAACAGTAAACAAACTCGTTTCTAAACAATTATTTTACTGAATACCACAGCACACATCTGTCAGTACTTTTGTAAAAAAATAAAACTAATGGTAGAGTTAACAAATACTGCTATCGACAGATACCTAAGTTGATGTCATTAATGCATCCAAAAGATCTAATTTCTTATCGGTAAACATTTCGCCAAAGACTTTATCTCTGTGCCAGAAGTTTTATTAAATTAATGCCAGTATAGGTTATTGGAACGAATGAGGAGGATAATTATATACAAATGCTACAACTACATCTTTTTCCCTTTTGCTTTTCTTTATTGAATGGTAAAGACAAGCTAATTCGATATTTAATTCAAAGCAAATGCCTTTCCAGTCAAAATGGATTCTTTAGTGAATGTATTAAGTGCAAATGAAATTAAGTTTAAAAAAATGAAAATAATGGTCATGAGGAAAGGTACGAAAATGAACCCATAAAGTTTATTGAAGTTTTTAGTTTTGGCAGATTTTGTCTTTTTAATTGGAAAAAAAAGTTGGCTTGATTGATTACATTTAGGTATTTTATTTTAATTAAATACCTCTTCTAGCAACGTTAACTAAGGAACAAATGAAAAATGTACTTCAGGTATTATGAAGAGATCAAATGATGCAGTGAGAAGCAAAGGGATGAAGTGGACATTTTCAAGTTTTGAGTAAAATGCGTTTAAGTATAACATCTTAGGTAGACTTTCATTGATTTTTTTTAATAAATCATGTTGTATGGCAGCAACTACCAGGGCTACTAGTACCAACTCTTGCCCCAAGACAGGGGAGAGGTTCATCTACCATATGTACTGGTTATCTCCATTTTTTTTTAATTTTGCCACTTACATCCCTTTGCACTGCCTCAAATGCAAGTGCTTTACGCTTATTATTTCAATAGAAATGAATGCGCAAAACAAAAATGTGATTGTAGCTGGTAATGTTTATTTATTTATTTTTTTTTTTTTGAGAAACCTAAAGATGCAAATAACTGTTTAATACTGCATTTCAAAAGTCGTCAAAGGCGTGCACAGCGGGGGGGGGGGAGAAGGGACACCTGTTGACATGTGCCCGAGCCTGAAGGGGGCACGAGATTCTTAAAATTAAGGGTGAAATATATGTAGGAAAGTAGGGGTGAACAATATGGAGGGATGTCAGTAAATCCATTTGTGAAGGGCCCCGAAATTTCCGTACATTGTCATTCATTGATACTAACAACCACTAAAAAAGGTTGCCTTTTTGCATACAAGTATTAAAAGAGAGAAAAAAAAAGACTCATTAAATAAAACGTTTTCTGGAAGTGTTTCAAATGTAAAATATTCAAATACCATTGTAGTTAACTTGAATTTCTACAGCAATCTTAAATTTGCTGTAGATGAACTGCGCTTATTACCGGAACTATGATTCGAGTCCTGAATCGCATTTAATTTGTTTCATACTGTATAATTCTCTCTGTAAAGATGTGTTCTATATAAACTAAAAGAAGGGCAGCGTAAATCTACAACATTTTATTGTTTTCTAAAACGCCACAGAATTTTCGGAGTTGACGACTTGATTAGTAAAGTACTTTTTTTGTAAAACTAAGTTTTATGTTTTATTAAATAATCGTTTGTGCGTGCGAAAAACATAGAAATTAGTAATTCTTGAAGTTGTGAATATTACATTTATTTTTACATTTATCAGATAAATACGTTGAACATTTTAAAAGCAGTAAGTTATGCGAAAATGAAAAGGAAAAGTACTGCATATGTTTGACAGCAAGAACCACAAAGCCCTATTAACCCCGCTCAAGTAGCGATACATTTGCCGCTCTCAATTTTAATAGGAGGATGCCAGTCTTGTGGGGCTTATTGTGCCATTTTTGGGTCCTATTTTGAATGATAACATTGCGCTGAAACGCTAAGGGCTATTGTTATTTTCACTTTAATATTTAAATCGTTCAACAAACATTTTGTAAAATAGGTAGACGCCATGTTGTAGTGCATCTGAATGTTCCAACAGTTTTAAATCGGGTGAAAATTGTATCGATTTTTCTTGCGGGTAAAAGAATTGTGGAAAGAATAAAATAGCGGCTGGTTAAGATCGCAAGAGATAAATGGATTCCGAACCTATGTATTAAATTGTGTGACGTAAGTGAATTCAATTCAATATTTGCACATTTATTGAAGACGTTAGTGTTATTTTTTATTTGAAATCAAAATTTTGCAAAAAAAAATAAACATTGCTTTTTATTAAGCGTAATATTTCTACAAACTAAGCCATCAAAGAAAATTTTAATTTGGTCATCTTGTGACGAAGCCGAGGAAATACGGAGGTAAGATCTTGATATGACTTTTTGTACCAAATGATAAAATACCTACCTTAAAGCCAGATTGAGAGTACATGCGCAAAAATAAACAAACTTGTTTTTAGAGTAAGAAATAAACAATGTCAGAAAGACACAAATTCGCAGATTACTACAGACATGTGTTTCGGTCGGATGTCTTTGGCTCGCCATAAGATCATTACTTTCTGAATTCAAAAAAGCGTTCCATATAACGCCAAAACACGTGTCTGCAGTAATCTGCGAATTTGTGATTTTCTGACGTTGTTTATTTCTTACTCTACTGTTCATCACAAAGGTGTTAATTTATCAAACTTGTTTTTATTTTTCCATTGCTACATTTTTCGGAAATTACTCGTTAAGCTGACTTCAAAATGAAAAATACCATGAGGGTCAAAAACTAAATTCTTTAGGATACAAGCTGATGGTGTATTTCTAGTAAAATTATTTTTTTCTCAGAGCGAAGAAGAATAAATTCTAAACGGTGGAACATGATCCGATGTGCTCATTTATTTTAACTGATAGCAGTAAAATATTTATTGCCATTTCCTAAGGAAAACGTATGAAGCCCTAACGTAGAAAGTTCCATAAAAATAAACTTGAAAATGTTATAAAATAAAATCATTGAATGCCATATGGTTTTCCGCTCTGGACAAAGCCTTTGAAACGAAAAAAAATGTACCATTTTCTGAACTAAGAATTTTTAAAACGGATACCTGTTGATAATATGTACTAGATCCCTATTGTAATACATTGACTCTCTGGCTTGCTTCTGCATAAGAGATGTAGCAGAAAATGTGAGAGAACCATTAAATGTCGTCGTCTGCTCATTCAGGTGTGAACGAGAAACTAGTGAGCCCCAGGAACTTGATTTATAAAGGTTACATTACAGAAAAGGACTTTCCCCGCTTTTAATATTTTCCGAGGGCAGCAATCAATGTCCATTCCTAATACATTTGGCACCTTTCTGTCAAAAGCATTGTTCAAATGACTTTGTAATATGTATCGATCAAGGTGAATTTAGTTTTCTAAAACAGTAGAGTAAAGGATAAAATTTGTAGAAATTGCAAGAAAAATTATAATGAAGAAAACTCGATAAGTTCTAAAGCACTGAAGCTCAATACTAAGTCATGCGCAACTTATTTCATCTAATTTCCACACTTTCCGCCTAACATTGTATTAATTTTTGATCTAACATTTTATTTTTACCGCTGAAAGAATTGTAAGACAATGTTCACGTTTTTAATAAATAGATATGATTCACTGTGTGGTGGATCAACTTCAGTAATGTAAAAATTATGCTTAAAGGGTGTTATTTTTCGTTCGAGGAAATTTTAAACTGTAATTCAATATTTATTTTAATCTAAACAAAAATACAAAAAAAAAAAAAAAAAAAAAAATACTGCTTTTAGAGTTTCTTGAAAAAAAAAAGGAATTCAACAATTTAATGGAGAAGAAATTTATCATTTTTGAAAATCATTACTTTGTACTCTTAAAGTTTGAGAGACAATACAAATTTGACCCCTTTTCCAAAAATTACAATACAGAACAGTTTTTGAACAACAACTTGCTTTTTTAAATTTCGCTACTATTAAAATTCCAACTGCTCAAAAACATGAAAAAATAGAATATATAACTTATTTCTGTTGGATAATTTAAATTATTTATTTTTTATTTTTGTGAGATTGTTTTGCAGCATTGTTTGTTATGGTTACAACGCTCAAAAAACTAATATATGAATGATGTTTTCGAATGTTTATGGTATATCAGTATATAAAATAAAAAAATGTAACAATTAGAATGACATGGATAAAAAAAAATCTATACAACACATAAATATATAATGCCATACTTATACTTATTAACTTTATGTTAACACTTAAAACTTACATTAAAAAACTGTTACCCTTATAAATAAAAGTGAAAATAAACAATATTTTTAACAGCACAAGTTTTACTTAACAAAATAAAGAAAAGAAAAAGCACAGAACTATGTATAACAGATGTAATGAGTCGTACAATGGGAGTCTGATCAATTGACTAAAATCTTGACAATGTTTACCACTTTTGGTGATTTCAGTGAAACAAAGGGCACTGTGGGGGAACACTGTAAAAATGTTGTGTAACCTTACTCCATTAAATCAATGGCAGTCTTAGCTGTCTCCAATACTCTGGTGTAACTTAACTGTTATAACTGGTGTAAAGTTACACATCGCTTGCGGATGGTTACACCATGGTAATGTAGCTATTGCGTAACGTCTCACTCATTTCTGCGAAAAGTTTTCACCAGAAGTTTCTGTATACTTTCAAAAATTAAGCTTTCATCTTACTTTCTTGAAAGATTTATCAAGTTCATATTTTTTAACCACCAATGCAACATTAGTTATTTATTTTTATATACAAACAAGACATTTTTATTGCTCTAAGAGAAAAGACCCTAGTGGGATCCGAACCCAGAACGTGAATCTCAGATAGGTTGCAGAGCAAGAGCTATTACCTCTCGGCCACCCAAGACTCCTTCCGTTCCGTTAAAATGAGTTTACCTGCTCCCCAGGGTTCCGATCGTTACGAAGGCGATTTGAATTCTACTGAAACTGAAACCATAGTGCAAGGTTCGTCCAACAATTTGAGTTTTTAAAACAATGATACTACACACTTCAAAATTCATGTAACATTTCACTCATCACTACTGGTAACCTAACACATTTTTTTAATGTAAAGTCAGTGCCAATTAATGCTAAATGCTTACTCTAAAAAAAGGTAAACACTGTCATATTATAGCTACACTAACCAAAGCCCTACCATTCTTCCTTCCTGATCGTTGCTTTCGAAGTATGACTGGGCGATGGCAAGGAAAATAAATAAAGGATGAACCGCTACACATATTAACTTGTCGTTTATTTCAGGGCTTCGTAACCGGTGTGCCGTGACAAGGAACTCGGTGTGCCACGGTATTTTCGTAGTTATAAAAAAAGGAAGAGCCTAGACGTATTTTATTTTAAACCTACGACTGAATAGCGTTTGTATCGTTCTGTAACTTCTCAATTCACCCTATCGATCATGTGCAATAAGATGTACCCAACAAAGGGAGAAGCGGGATTTGCTGCCCCACTTCTTTTAACCTTCTTATGATCCTATTACTTTCAATTTTTGAAAACCGATTTTAATTTCCACGAAATCAACTAATTATACAGAATGTTTACTAAGTCTTTCGCAAACCAGAGTATGTCCCCTCCCTCAGGAATTTTAGCCTCTGCCAAGGGTGCCTATATGAGGGGGGGGGGGCAAGTGAGGGCTCAAGCCCTTTACAATTAGAACTTCCTTGCTTTTAGTACTTTTTTTCTTTGCAAAAAAAAAATGTAAAAACCTTTCTTCTCCAGCAATTAATAAATAAGTTATTAAAACTATCAAAGTTTAATAATTCTAATTTGTACTGAAATAGGTTTCTATGGGAAAAATATCCTGCTAAACCATGGAAAAATTATCTGAGTCCCTCCCTTAAAATTTTGTATATTGGCCCCCTTGACTCCAGCTTTAGCTTTTGTTTTCCTCTTTTCCAGTTCTGATACTAATTTCCTTTAATCGTAGTTTCTCAAAGTTTGGTGCTGAGACATAGTAAAATAGAAATTAAAATCATATACTGTTTCCTCCATCGTAAAGCTCTCATTGCAGAAATTACCAGATGAGTTTAAGTCAGCTTTGGCTGAAGTCGTGAAAATCGTGAATTTCATAAACTAGAGGTCGCGTAATTCTCGCCTTTTCTCCGTACTTTGTGAAGAAATTGGGTCAGATCACCACTCCCAACTTCTTCTTAGAGATTCGCTGGCTTTCGCGTGGTGAGGTACTATCAAGAATTTTTGAATTGAGGGACAAGGTACGACAGTTTTTGATTTTAAAAAACGAAATGCAGTACGCCAGTTTGCTGCAAGACAAATATTGGTTGGCAAAAGTAGCGTACACGGCTGAGATTTTTGAAAACCTTAACGAATTAAATCGGAAAATGCAAGGACAAGGAGATAATTTGGGTTACATGTATGAACAAGCCAAACAGGTTTAAATCAAAAATTCAGCTGTGGAGAAGAAGTAGTTCGTGGCACATTGGACATGTTCAAACGGACCATCAACATGGTATGTGAAGAAAATGGCATGGAAGAAAAGCTGCCGAAGAACGTTTAGTCATACTTCAGGACAAGTTTAAACACTATTTCAAGAATAGTAACACTTAACAGTAGACTAGATTCGCGATCCATTTTCTTCATCTGCGGATGCATCAGTTAAAGACCTTTCTTTGAAGGCACGAGAAGAATTTATGGACCACAAGAGCGATCGCACTCTTAAACTTAAGTTGAACGAAGTGCCTCTTGATGAATTTTGGTTTCTGGTAAAAAATGAGTATCCCACTATCTCTTGTCTTGCTATTGATGTGCTGCTACCATTTTCAATTACATATCTGTGTGAACTCAGCCTCTCAGCCCTCGCACATATAAAAAACAGTAAGAAATCATCTCTAAAGAGCCTAGATCAAGAACTCCGTTTAGCTGCTTCCAGCATAGAGCCGAACATCAAATGTCTTTGCAAAAATGAGTGTCAAACGAAGTTAGGTGCTTGGTTTAGATTTCTTGCTTGCTTCTTTCTTGAAACATTATTTGATAAATTCCTTAACTGCAGTGTGCATTTTTATGACATGTTTGACAGAAATGTTTTGAAACATATGGAGCATAATTTTCTGTAAATAGCTATAGTTTTGGCATTCATTATCCGCCTCAATACATTCGAAATATTTCTGCTTTATAAATAAATTTAAATAAACTACGTTTGTTATAATTGTTTTATTCATTGAAAAAGTCCCCCCGTCCCGTCTTTTTACCAGTGAATGATAAAAACCTTTCTATATTACCATTGCGAAATTAAGTTCCTTCTTTCTTGAAACATTATTTGATAAATTCCTTAACTGCAGTGTGCATTTTTATGACATGTTTGACAGAAATGTTTTGAAACATATGGAGCATAATTTTCTGTAAATAGCTATAGTTTTGGCATTCATTATCCGCCTCAATACATTCGAAATATTTCTGCTTTATAAATAAATTTAAATAAACTACGTTTGTTATAATTGTTTTATTCATTGAAAAAGTCCCCCCGTCCCGTCTTTTTACCAGTGAATGATAAAAACCCTTTCTATATTACCATTGCGAAATTAAGTTCAGTGTGCCCCGTTGATGTAGAAAATTCTTTAGTAAGGCGCCAAGTAAAAAAGGTTGAGAAGCACTGCTTTATTCAATACGCAACAGAGTTATTTTTGAAACTGATTTTTTTTTTTTTTTTTTTTTTTTTTTTTGAGCCCTGCGGTAATACCGCTAGGTATTTAAAGGTGACTCTACTTAGCTTAAACGCGTGTGATGAGGGACTGTAGTGTGAAAGTAACTTAAGAAGAAGAAATGCCGGATTTTGAGGCGTTTTTTCCAGCTGACAACTGTGTCATTATTGTAGTTAAGTGACGATCTATCTTACACTGGGGTACTTTAGTTTAGTATTTTTCCTTACGGTCAGAGAATGTTTTTCCCTAACGCCATTTTGACAAGTAAGCTTTTTCCTCGAAAGTTGCTTAAGTTTAGTACACTAGTATTAATATATATATATATATATATATATATATATATATATATATATATATATATATATATATATATATATATATATATATATATATATAGGGTGATTATAATTAAAGTTCCATTTTCAAAACGCTGTAAAAATAAAACCACTGGTCAGAATGACGTCAAACTTCAACGGAATATTATCGAAGAAGGGGGAAACTTGATGGCAGAAGAAAATAAATAGCTAAAATTTTTAGCAACAGATGGCGCTGTAAGCATCATAATTTAATAATGGTCACCTACAAATGACAAATAAATCATAAAATATTACCTAAGGTGTAAACTATACGTTAAAACACCGTACTACTTAGCGTGCACGAGGGTACAGGTGTGGTACTGTTAGTTAAGTATGCCGATCCAACACAGCAAGGTCATATCACATCGGATGGGAAAAATCGGTTTTTAATTGTCCTGAGGCCGAAAACCGCATATAAAGCATCAGTGAAAACCAAATCGGTCTTTAATTTTCGTGAGACTGGCGCAAAAGATGTTCAGTATGATGTACCCCGTTTTCTGTAACAAGTTGAAATCGAGAAACAGCATTTTCTACGACTGATTGAAGTGTTTTCGGGTCACGTTTAGAATGTGTTGCGCGATGCATGCCTTCAGCTCAGCAAAGTTTGCAATCGGAACACTGAACACAACAGCTTTCAGATAACCCCATATACAGAAGTCACACGGGTTAAGATCAGGTGATCGGGACGGCCAGGTCTTTCATTTAGACAGTCATAGTGAACTTCTCAGATGCGAGATGAGGGGAAAAAACGTGTATTTGGCGTTTTTATAACAACTTCAATGAGTCGTACGCATGACAGGTGTTTTGATTTATATATTCTGACACTTGCAGCGCCATCTATTGCTAAAAATTCCAACAATTTATTTTTTCTTCTGCCATACGTTTTCCCCCCTTCTTCGATAATATTCTGTTCAAATTTGAGGTCATTCTGACCAGTGGTTTTATTTTTACAGCATTTTGAAAGTGGAACTTTAATTATAATCACCCTGTATATATATATATATATATATATATATATATATATATATATATATATATATATATATATATATATATATATATATATATATATATATATATATATATGATAAGTGCTCCAGTAGTCGGCCACAAGGACATAAAACTGCTTTTAAATAGGATATGTATAACTCAAAATCGGATGTAATGCATTTCCACATTTCTTTACCTATCTCCAATTATCATCCAATAACAATGAAATTGCAAATATTTTTATTAAGTAGTAATGATTCATTTTATTCTAAATAGGGTGCCAATCATCCTAGTTTGCGATTATGCTAATTATTTTGTTAAGAAGACACATCATCTTTAAATAAACCCTTCTTTTTTTCGTTCTACGTTAAATTTGATTTTACTTATGAGTTAATGGATTGTATAACATAATGCTTCAATTAAAAAATTAGATACTTCTTAGACTCGATTATTTTTAGAGGGGTGGCAGATCACTGGGTACTGAATTCTTATGCATTTCCAATAGTCAGCCATGGCAAATTGACCACTGGTTGTGTAGTGTTTGGTTGATCTACCCAGTTATCGAATGCGCACTTAATATGGATTTTCTAAAGGTCATCAAATAGTAATAAAAATAAAGCATTGACACAGCGGCAATTTAGCTGTTTTGAGTAAGAATTCCCTTTCTAACGTTATTGCTTCAAAGGAAAATATTTAAATTTTGTGCTTTAACTTTTTTCGACAGAAAGAGTCGTTTCATCATTTTTCTGCTTCTAATGTTGGTTTTAGTTTAGAATTCTCAAAAACAGGGTTGGAAACATGTTGTGAATTCAGTCCGTCGTTGCGTGTAGAATATAAGTTCTAATACTCATCTTGTCATTAGCAAATGGTAATTTATCGGAGTGTTTTATAAATCAAATCATGACACGCTGATGAAATTGAGAAAATAAATGATTTGATTGCAATTAGTATTTAATAAGCAGTAAATAAACATTCCCATTGTAAGGAATTAAGATGTAATACTTCAACAGTTACGTTAGCTCAAATTATTGCTCATTTTGCTAAACTATTTGCTTCTCCAAAAGTTAAAGAAATCTGTATTCTATTTATACTAATTATTCCAAATGTTGGTACCACTTCTTATTACTGCTTCTAACCAAATATTTAATTCATTGGGATTTCTTCCCGAGGAAATCAAAATATACTTGTTTAAAAGTATGCCGAATTTGTTTTAAAAAAAAACACGGTTTCAAAGTTTCATTACATTGCTACCCACTCCATTTTAGTTTATTCATTGTTTAGTAATGTTCCTGTTGAGAGGTGCAAGATTATCTTCATGACATCCCCCATTTCTCAATTTCAATTTTCTCACACACAGGCATTTCGGCAATAAGAGGGGGGGGGGGCGCAATGGACCCTTTGTATTTTCAAAACATAATTTAAATGTGCATTTTTATGCTTTTTTATAAAATGCACTGAATTCATACCCTTTGACCCCCCCCCCCCGAATGGGAAATTTTTTGAACCTATGGACCTGCCAACATAATTCGTCTTAATCCAGTTCGTTCTCAACAAAAGTACCTTTTTCTATAAATTTTGTTTTAGATGTGCATACGATTGCCAATCTTTTGTGCTTTTTGAACGGATTTTTACTTGCTTTGTTTTGAGGTGAAATTGTTTTCAAAACCACAATTTTAATTTTATGTTCCATATGTTGAAGTTTCGTTCGAATGAACATGGACCAGTCAGTCGTATTGATCATTAATTAACTCTTTATCGATCAGCAGTTTATGATACTCTTTTAGTAAGTGATGCAGAAGATAAATAATAAAACATTTATTGCATGTGATACATATCCAAACTGGTTGCAAATGGAAAAATAATATAAACATAGATGTTACGTAGACATCAAGAATGCATCATTTATTTTTGATTATTCGAATAATTAATTTTGTAAGTAATGCTGTAAGTTTTGCCTTAAATTGTGTTTAAATTTATTCACTCATACCCCATAAGAGTAATGAAGATGAAATGGCTAACTACTGGTCTCATACATCGCCGAGGACTTCTACGGCCGACTACTGGAGCACTTTCTCGTGTTAACAATAGATTAGTTTTTAAAGTAAAAAAGTTTTTATTTCTAAAACAATTTAGTGAATCATTATCAGAAATGTATAGACTAAAGCCTTACAATGTTTTTGTTGTTGTGTTAACTGCTGAAATTTATAGTTTAACAAAAAACAGCATTTGCTGTCTTAAATGGCCGACTACTGGAGCTCTTACCCTATACCCCTATACACATGTATATATATATTCACACACACACGCGTATATATATATATATATATATATATATATATATATATATATATATATATATATATATATATATATATATATATATATATATATATATATATATAATACACAGTCCAGTCACATTAATGTGACCAACACGTACTTTTCACGTCAGAGTTAAATAACCAATCACAGAAGGCAGGTGGCAGCACAGTGCAGTTGAGCGTATATAAAGGGTGTGTGAGGGTTTCGGAAAACATTTCAATCGTTGGCGTAATGCAGAAACGAAGCGATTTATCCGACGTCCAAAAGGGCATGATCATTGGCTTTCGGGCCAAGGGTGGAAGCATTTCCGAAACGGCTGAGTTTGTGAACTGTTCGCCGTGGTAAAAGTGTACAGTGCGTGTCAAAATGGGACTGTCCAAAATCAGCGACGTGGCAATTGTGGTGCTCCACGGGTCATAGATGACAAAGGCGAACGACGGTTGCGGAGATGCGTTCGGGCAGATAGACGGGCTACTGTTGAGCAACTGACTACCAAAGTGAACCAAGGGGCTACCAAAAGTGTCTCTCAAACTACTATTCAGCGAACATTGCTGCGTCTGGGCCTCCGAAGCAGACGCCTGGTTCGTGCACCTATGCTGACTGCTGTTCATCAACAGCGAAGGCTAGAATTTGCACGCCAGTACAGCAGCTGGACGTCCACTGAGTGGCGACAGGTAGCGTTTTCAGAATGAATCGCGTTTTATGCTCCATCGGACAGATGGACGTTGGCGTATACGGCGTGAAATCTCTGAAAGGAACCACCCTGCAACCATTGCTGGAACGGTCCAAGCTGGAGGCGGGAGCATTATGGCCTAGGGAATGTTTTCCTGGCATTCTCTGGGTTCACTGATCATTGTGGAAGGCACGATGGATCAATACAAGAACGCATCTGTCCTTGCGAACCATGCCCATCCCTACATGCGCATTGTTTTTCCTGAGGATGATGGCATCTTCCAGCAGAACAATGCGAGGTGCCATACAGCTGCCAGTGTACGTGCGTGGTTCGAAGAGCACCAGGATGAGTTTACCGCCCTCCCCTGGCCAGCAAACTCACCTGACTTAAACCCAATCGAGAATCTGTGGGACCATCTCGATCGAGTTGTTCGTGTTATGGATCCTCAACCGCGTAATCTAGCGCAGCTGGCCACGGCATTAGAGTCGGCATGGCTCAACATCCCAGAGAACACCTTTAGGGACCTAAGTGACTCTCTTCCTGCACGTCTCGCAGCAGTCCGCTCTACGAAAGGTGGTTATTCTGGCTTTTGACAGATGGTCACATTAATGTGACTGGACTGTGTATAATGGAGACATTGGTCTGCCGTGTCTTTCTGAAGCAATAAAAAAGCTTCTGCCATTGGCAGTTAAGCAGCAGTATTTGCAGAAATTCAATACTAACGATCAGGAAATGTAGGAATGATGCGGTTTGTTTCTTTTTTTTTTTCGTTTTTTTTTTTTTTCAACTGAAATTAATTAAGCAAGCTTGTATTATGAAGCTAATGTACAATACATGACAAAATGCAGAAAAAAAGATAAATATTTGCAGTTATTGCCTTTTATCTGCCCAAATACTATTATGGTTTATCATTAATCTTTTTTTTTTGCCCCAGTTACTGCGGAAGCATTTAATTTGCACACATAGCATCAATCTAAATATTGATATGAATTCAGAGCTTAATTGTTCCATATTTTGATTTAACACTTGTTTTAAAATCAGCTAAATGATTATTTGTAGCAGTGCATGGAAACATGTACTATGCATTACAAATGAAAAGTCTAAAACGTCGCAGATGCCTATGTTTACGTTACAATACGTTTATTTTATGAAAATAGTACCAGATCATGGATATACTAGTATAGAATTAGATGGACGATAGGATAACGTAATGTGTTTGGTCTCACGCGTAAATGGGTTTGTTGAACATTAATTTGTATCACTGAAAGGGTCAAACTGGAATATCAAACGACTTCCCTTTGCTGTTTACAGTCTTCGTCTTTATCTAAATCGCTCAAAATAGAGCATATGCTATTACGATAACAAATGAAAATGCTCTTTTGGTAATTCAATGTTTGCTTTAGTCATTTAAATAGTTTTTAGATTAAATTCTTTCACATATGATGTGCGTAAAAAATATTAGCTGTGGACATTTAAGATGAAATTAAATTTAAAAATATTTACAGAAGAGATAAAAGAACAAGACACACATTTGTGTGCGAAGGTATAATTTAAATCTCTTTTATAATAATTTGGCAATTTTATTTTAATCTTTGGATAACCTGGTTTTTACAGAAAAGGTTAAACGGAAAGTTATGTCGTTTTTTTTAATCAAAGAACTACATTTTTTAAAACTTTATTTTTTGATCACGTTACACTTATTTTTGCTTTCAGCAGTCTTTTTTCATATAATATGCTGATTTCTCACCCCGAATAGATAAAAATCTATCTATATATATATATATATATATATATATATATATATATATATATATATATATATATATACTATATTTTGGAGACAAATATTTTAGAATGGCATCTTTGATCCATCTAGTTTTCATGTTTTTCTCTCATTGAAAGTGTTTTAGCGATCAGGAGAAGAAAATCAGATGATTCAATTCTGGCAAGATTATCTACACTATCAAAAAGAACTATCCAGAAACATGATAATGCAAGACCAAACTCTGCTCAAGAGGAATCTTTAAAGAATTTTTGATTTGTACCGGGCTACATCACCCACCATCTTCACCTGACATTGAACCTTCGGATTTCTTTTATTCCGGTTCAATGTCTAAAACAAAATGCGCAAATTGCGAATGGATCACTTCCAAATGCACCAAGTTAAAAACGCTAAATTCTCTCTGAGTGTGTGTGCCCTTGAATTTAACTAATTCGCAATTCGGAAATTTGATATTGATCTAAGTCTGATTTCACTCTTAATACATGGTCCAACCCTGCATGCCTTATTTTTTTTATTAAGAGGACAATTTAATCGCGAAAGATAAAGTCTGTGTGAAGAAAAGAAACATCACCTCACTTCTAAAGGCTACAGCAGACAAAGCGTATGAAATAGTAATTATTTGATACTCAAAAAGAAATTGTCCAGTGGTGACTAATTCATAAAATACTTTGTCTTACTCAGTAATGTTCCCACAGGGCCTCCATATGCGTCGTATACTCTCAAATATTTTTTAGACACATAATGTTCATAGTATGATATGTTATGTATATCATCGCAGACACATACTGCGCGCCATGAATTACTGGAAGACCTCAGAAAAAATTGATGGAAACGTCACTGGTCTTACTAACATTTTTTTTTTTTAGTTATTAATAAAGATCTTACGGATATGGGCAAAGAAGGATAAAGCTGGGACCGAGAAGATTTTTCTTTAAAACTATGAACATAAGTATTTAGAAATGAAACTCAGTACACACTTTTGAAATGCTTTTTCGATCAATTTTATTCCTTTTATTTTCAGCCGCGTTGCTCGGCTTTGCTTGATCTACCTCGAAAATAAAAGTTATGCCAAGACACGCGTGTTCAACAATCAGGCTTGAACAAAAAATCTGTATAACTTACCGACAGATTGCTCAAAAATAACCAAAATGGAAAAAATTTTAATTTCCCGATTACAGGAAAAGCCTCAAAGCAGAATTTTATTTGTTCACATTAGAGAAACGTTGGTAAGAGATATTGTTCTTCTCATTGATTTTCTTCATATTACATATTTTAATAAGATCATCGTTCAACA
The DNA here is from genome assembly GCF_026930045.1 of Uloborus diversus. Taxonomy (NCBI): domain Eukaryota; kingdom Metazoa; phylum Arthropoda; class Arachnida; order Araneae; family Uloboridae; genus Uloborus; species Uloborus diversus. The sequence continues at coordinate 133,499,237 of NC_072732.1, forward strand.
ATGACCGTGATCAACAATGGATTTGTAATTGAAGGCTTACTTACATTTTAACATGAATTTATTTAAATACAGGTTATAATTCACGTTTTATTTACCTTGGAACATTGAAATAAATTTTATCTGACGCAGAAAAATCAGGAGTTTCCATGGATATTTTATTCTACTTTTTGCCAGCATTTTTTACCACCATATTAGAAAACCGCCCTTTTTGCGTTTTAAAGTAAAAATTTGAACTCTGAAATAATGCACAATTTTGGACTTTCCACACTTGTTAGTGTTCCATATGCATTGTAAGAATTTTTACTAACGTTGTCCAATTTCGAAGTTAGGACCTAACATAGATATATAGATAGATAGGTAAACATGGAAAAGATTATTTTAAAGCAAAACTGCATGCAATGAAATTTACATAAATTGAAATGCATGCCATTACAACAACCGACCATAGGGGAAGGTTGCCGTCAATGAACCGGTTCCATGACTAGACCGCGAAGATATTTCCCGTAACAGAGTTTGTGCAGACGCGTAATCAGTTTTAGTACCTTTCTTTGTCTAAAACGTCTACTGCAGAGGGGCCAAGTAACTAAAATTATTTAATCGTATTCTTAATCTGTCAGAAAAGATTTCTACCATTATCTTACTAATTATTGAGATTTTTATTTAGTTATAACATACTTTCAATATCATTGGTCATCTAAACGTGAACATTGATTTAAAAGAGTGCCTTTTCAAGTACAATCCCCCATACTTCATGTTTCATCATGAATCGTCACAGCACTAACACATATAAGAATATTCAAAATGACGCAGCTGCTATCATTGGACCACTTGGTGTTTATGAATGGACCACCTGATAAAGCATTTCATTCATGGAAAATCTCAAATATTGCTGTTACTTTAACTCAATTGCCATTAAAAATTGCTCAGCTGTTTTAAAATGAATATGATAATGAAAAAAATAGTTGGAATTACTTCTGAAAAATTGGAGGAATTGACCTTTCAAGAGGCTGAGAAAAATAATATGTCCCACAGATTTAATTAAGACAAAAAGTCTGTTAGTACTTTAATCTCTAGTAGTTTGAGTTTTAAGCTTCTGGTTTCAGTAATAAAATGGTCAAAAATATTCTGACATTTTAGAGAGCAAGTACAATCTTGCGTCAGACAAAAAACTTTCAAAAACGATTTAATAAAATTCTCAACAGTTTAAAAGAGGTTGAAGAGATAAACAGTGTTGCACAGGTTGGGAAAATATTAAATGGTGAACGAGGTGTGATGACAACAGCTGTGTGTTGTGTGAGTGCTGGTTTTTTTCTTTTCTTTTTTTATGTTTCTCTTGTCGGAAATAAAACATTTTAGAAAATAAATCTATTTTTCTGTAACTTATTGTTATTTACAGTGTTTATTGATCACCTGTTATAAATATTTGTAAGTTACGAATTGATTTTTTAATTTGAGAATGTGATACATCGATGGAAACTCGATGTTCCGTCCATAGCAACCGGTTGCATTAAATGGACCACATGCTAAAATATTTATTTTTGACTTTCATTCTTTATGGTGTATATTTATCGTGAAAGTGAATATTATTGTTAAAAGAGAAATATACTGAGAAATTGTTCCTATAATTAACGTGATATTTGAGTTGGATTTCCTTTGTAAAAAAATCGAAAACTGTTACTTGATTCATTGGCGGCAACGTCCCCCTATAACGTTTTGAGTACTTTAATAATTGTATCTCCAATCATATTTTTTATTCAGTTTGAGAAATAAAGGTGGATATGAAACCTTGGATAAGAAAACATTTGATTTTTTATCTTATTCAATATATTTTACCGAGCAAAATTGCTCATTTTTTAATTTTTTATTCCACTTTTTTTTTACTAAGCCTTTTTGATTCTAGAATATTGAAAGTCAGATGCACTTTTGCTTGTACCACTCTTTTTCCCCTACGTCTAATCTCTGTATTTTCTTCTCTCCGCAGATCATGAACAAAGTATCGATTAAGCAATCAAGTGCTAATCCATAGGTAAAATGGTTTAACTTTTTTTTAAATTTTTTCAGCTAACTATTAAAATTGACGTAAAAATAATCTATTATCATAAATTGTTCCTAACAAGCACGATTAAAAAATATTTATAAGCATGTTTTAAATATTTTAGTCACAGTTAAAAAAAATGAATGGCATTGATCGATATTTTTTAATGGAATACATCACAACTCGTTTCGCTTCAAACTTTAATTAACTTGACATATTTGTCAAATAGTACAGTTATATAAAAAAGTTGTTAGCATTGTTTATAAGTATTTTATAGTTCTTATTGGGAAAAATGGTTTAAAACCATTAAAATCTATGTTTATTACGTAGTTTTAGTGCATTTACATTTTGCGAGAACATGGCAATACCTGCATCGCAGCTGAATACTTAAGCACGAGAAGTGAAGATCTCCAATCAAACTCCAAAGCATTTTCTCCCCAAACAATTAACATGCTTTCCTTTTCAGAAATTAACAGAAAAAAAAAGTTTTTGAAGTTTAAAACACAAAAATCGTTCAAAACGTTCAACATTATTGTGTTTACAAATCAGGCGGCATTGATACTATTCATTTTAAAAAGATAGAATGTAATACTCATCACTTCACTCATATGAGTGTAGAACCCGCGCTTTGGAATGACCCAATTTTCCACAAAAAAAAAAGTATAAAGCGGGATAGTCTATTAAACGGGATTAAAATAAATGATCACAACGGTTTGGTACATTGAAAACATATTACAATAAGTGGGATATTCTTTTAGCCGATATTCCTATAAGCAGACTTGACTGCACGTACATTTATTTATTTAATAGAAACACAAAAATAAATGAATAAATTAAAAAAAGAAAAAAACGGCTGAAGAAATACAAAAATAAACTTTACAAAACAAATTAACGGACAGAAAAAAGGCCACATACTTTATTTCAAAGTTTTAAAAGAAAAACAATCAGAAATTAAACGAAAATATTTAAACATCCGAACCGTGTAAGCAATTGTTTTACTTTGTTTCAATTGGCGAAAGCCATTCTTTGAGGTATCTGCTACAAGTCAAAATACTTGCTAGATGAAAAGCAATATGACTGCAAGTTCTAGAACATAATGCATCTCGGTAAATCAAGTTGTTGTCCCAGGAGTTCCCGCTAACAATTGACCAAACAGATGATGCCATTCCACAGTTATCGTTTGGCTGCTTCTCCTTTCCACTATCCGCTCTAGTTAACTGAGTGTGCGTGAAGGGATCCGAAATCCCAACCTAAATTCAACAAGGCCAAGCCGGGCCTTAGCTACGCCAATGCGGCCACGGGCAAACAGCCCGAAGCCGTCGCCTCTACTAGCTCAACCAATGAGGGAGCTCCAGTGGCTCCTAAAGCCACACCCCCACCGGTGTCGGATAATGCCTTCTCCTTCTTTGATCTCATAAAAGAGGTCAAAGAAATTTTCGCAAATCCTGACATCATGAAATATATTAATATAATCAGGAACATTATTCCTGAAATTAAGAAGGCACCCACCGGGTGGGATAAGATATTTATTATTTTTGAGGCCCTAACTCAGGCCAATAATGCTAGTTTTTCTGCCTGATGGGTTTTCGCCTTTTTTGCTGGAACTCAAATGGTCTCCGTACCAGGGTCCCTGACCTCAATTACTTCCTTGTAGATCAATATCCTGACGTTTTAGCTATTTCCGAAACCAAATTTGGCCAGGGGATGGCTGACCCCGTCTTTGACGGTTACGACTTCTATCGTAACGATAGGCAGGTGTTGCGCCCACGCACTGTTAGGGGAAACCCTTATGCTGCAGGTGGAACAGCTATTTTAATTAAAAATAATATCCCCCATCACTACATTAATACACCGACTCTGAGAGCAGTCGAAGCCACAATTATTAAAATAAACTCAGATGTCATTTGCCCAGTCACAATTGTCTCCATTTACATACCCCCCAATAGGCGAAACAGTGAAACAGCCGTTGGAAGAAGAAACATTGAGAGGGATCTACGGACTCTCCTCTCACTCGATTCCAACGTTATCATATGTGGAGACTTTAACGCTAAACATACACTTTGGAACTGCTACGTTAACAACTCCATTGGCAACATAATACACAGATTGGCGAATCGCCTGGATATAACGATAGCAGCTCCCCCTACACCTACACGATCAGGCATCTATGGGACTAGTGTAATTGATTTCGGACTAATTAAGGGTTTCCCTTATAGGTTCGAGGTAACATCGCTTGCGATGTTAAACTCGGACCACAATCCGGTAAAATTCATTTTTCTCGTAGATCGCCTGGTTTCACCACAGACACGCAGACTCATCCCTGATTGGAGGAAATTCACCTCCGATCTAATCTCCACACACCTTGACTACGCAGACATTACCTCGGGGATGCAACTTGATAATGCTGTTTCCCACCTCAATAATACTATAACTGCTGCCCTTGAAAAAAACTCAAGGCATGTTGCAACCGAAAATTGTCGTCATCGATTACCGGAAAATATTGTTAAACTTATTAAAACTCGCAACAATGCGAGAAAAATCTTTCAAAGGACAAGAGATCCTGCTGACAAAAATATCTACAATAATGCTTGCAGCCAACTCCGAACTCAATTTCGCAAACATAAAAACGAATCTTGGAACACATATCTATCCTCTCTATCCCCAGACAACTGCTCCATCTGGAAAGCTGTCGAAAGGCTAAGAGAGAATAGAACTTACATTCCGCCCATTGAAGGCCGGGCAGGGATTGCATACTCAGATGCTGAAAAAGCTGAGATCTTTGCAGATCATTTTCAGCGTCAATTCACCAATAATGACATACATCACAGATCAACAGAACAAGCAGTTGACTCTACGATACATAACCTCCTTACAAGCCCATTCGCAAACACACACAAGGTATACCCCTCTGATATCTTAGAATATGTCAAAAAAGCCAAAGTCAAAAAAAGCCCGGGCATTGACGGCATTACAAACACGATTCTCAAGAAACTACCCATACGCACAATCTTCTCACTCACAACTTTAATAAATCACTCACTCAATTTAGGATATTTCCCAGCTCCTTGGAAAATCGCAGTGGTTACAACTATACACAAACCAAAGAAACCGGTCGAAAAAGCTGAAAGCTACCGACCGATCAGTCTTTTGCCTGTGTTTTCCAAGGTTGCTGAGTATTGCATCTCTATGCAACTACACAAGTGGATTAGCCACCACAACATAATTCCACCAGAACAATTTGGTTTCCGAGCCAAACACTCCACCACCCATCAACTACTACGGCTCGTAGAATCCATTAAAACAGCACAAAACAATCACAAACGCTCAATAGCCCTCTTTCTAGACATTGCTAAGGCTTTTGACAGAGTGTGGATACCTGGACTAATACACAAACTTGTACACCTTGGGGCCCCCCCAGCACTCGTACAAATTATAACGTCCTATCTCACGAATAGGCACTTTGTCGTTCGTATCAAAAACACTATTTCCACAAGGAGACCCATATGCAGTGGAGTCCCGCAAGGGAGCATATTGGGTCCCCTACTTTACAATATTTATACGAGCGACATCCCACGACTCTCTAACACAGAACTCTACACTTTTGCTGATGACACGGCAATCCTAGCCCACAACGACGATTTGGCCGAGGCCCTAAATACACTACAAAACCACCTACATTCACTGGAGCTCTGGCTACGCAAGTGGAAAATTCAAACCAGCCCTGAAAAATGCCTAGCTATGCATTTTTTCGACCCAGCACCTGCATGTAACCTCGTCTTAGACGGCAAAGCCGTCTCTTGGGGGGAAAATTACAAATACTTGGGGGTAAATATTGATTATAGACTCCTCTTCAAAACTCATATCATTAATATCCAACAGGAATTCACCCAGAAAAAAATGATCCTCCAACCATTGATTGGTAGGAGATCTATACTCTCAATAGACAACAAACTATTGATCTACAAGGCGTACTTGAGGCCAAAACTCACCTATGCTTGCCCCGTCTGGGGAAGCACAACTTCAGTAAGCAATCTCCAAAAAATTACGGTTCAACAAAATAAAACTCTTCGCGATATTGTTAATGCACCCTGGTACATTCGTAACGAAGCTATTCACAGAGAGCTGGGTATACACCGGCTACCATTCTACGTTTCGAAACTCAGTCGAAATTTCTATTCCAAATTACACACCGTCAATAATGATTTATTGGACGCAATTGAGTCCTATGACCACAGCGACCCAGCTAACAGGCGAAGACCGAGGGCAATTCTTGCCATCAATACCCCTTTTTAATATCTTTTTTTGTTTTTGCCATTTTTCCATAGTCACCCATAATAGTTACCCATTTTTTCTGTATGATAAGGAAATTTTCCTCCCCCTATTATACTAGCACGCCAACCACCTTAGGACCGGTTCGCCGTTCCTATGCTAGTATTGGCAGTCCTCTACTATCTTAGGACTGGCAGTCTCCCTCCCCTGCCCGGAAATTGGCAAATTAATATTTTTTTATTAATAAACCGATAGATGTGTAGGGGTGCTCTGCCATTCGGGAAACACGGGCGAGTCATATACTACGATGTTTTCCTCTAACGCCACCTGACCCGACCTTTATTGATGCAATTCCACAGGACCGAGGCGAACGCGGAGAAAAGTGCTCTCTGTTGACGCCTCGGCTTCTCATCTTCGACTGACCCCCATTCTTACGCGGGATTTCGCCACCAGGGTGGGAGGAGCCATCCTCTCCTCTGATTGGCCTATCCACTCACTTCCTTTTATTTTTCACTTTTTAAATTTTTTAGTCGTTTTTAATTTTAAACTTCCTATTAGACATTTTTATACAGGGAATTTAGGAGCTCTAAGCTCCAGGCGTTCCAGAATAAGACATATGTTCATGTTCATGATCATGAATCGAAAAGGGGCCTCCCATGTAATAAACATTTTTAAATGTCGATACTTACATTTTAATGTTGTTGTTATATCATATAAAAAAAGTGGGGAAATTTCCTATATAAAATTGTTAGTAAATATCATTAAAATGAGTCTTAAGTACATATTTTGTGACGCTTACATACAATGCTGGCCAAATTATTAGAATAAAGAGTTTTTTTTGTTGTTTGTTTTTTGTACACTATTTGTACTAAAATACTATTTATTTTACTGTTAAGTACAGTACATACTGTACATTGATTATTACGTTATTTAAGCACAATTTAATGTTTGAAGGTGGAAGCACTGTCTGCTTTGTTTATGTTCTTTGTTTATCTACCTACCAGGAACATAACCTCAATCAGCTTAAACAGTTCACTAGTTCTTTTTATTAGTATGTTCTGTTATATTTAAAGTTAGTTTTACGTAATTAGTGAGTATGTGTATGTGAGTATATATAACATTGAGTATAAACAATTTTTTACCTCCTTTTTTAAAAGTTTAGAAACAGTGTAAACCTTGTGAAAAGTATGCCAAAAAGACCTAAAATGCTCATCAAGAACAAGGTCATACTAAATATGAGATATTTATTTCACTGTTCGTCAGTGTGGCTAAAATTATGTAATCAATAAAAAATTTGCTTTTAAAACAGTCTTAGTCTAATAATTTGGTCAGCAATGTAAATGCTATGTATTCCAACATCAGGAGCATTTCGTAATAATGTGTTTTTGAAAATTTAACAAACTAGGGGCGGAATAGAATTTTGTTCGCGAATAATTAAATATTTAACAAAGAAAAAAAATAGTATAGTACACAGTACGATCAGAACAAAATGAAAAAATCTCGCTCAATCCCCAGTAGGCAATAAAGTTTAGTTAAAGCGCTCATTATTATTATACTAAATTGAAGACTCCGCTACCACTCGAAGAAAAAAAGGAAATAAATTAAAATATAGAAAACACAATTCACAATAAATAAATAAATAAATTAATAATAATAATAATAATTGTAATAAATTAAAAAAAATAAATAACATAAATTAAAAATAAAAAAGCGCTTTAACTGCACTCCCCCCCGACAGGTGAACTAATTATGTACCAAAGTTAGAAGCATATTCATTAAAGCGACTCAGCAAAACGGTTGTACAAACGTATGAGATACTATTTCGATTTTGCGCTTTTAATTAAAGTTCTTCGTTAATATTTTTCCGTTAATTTTCAGCTTGAATGGAACTAAGCCTGGTTTTTAACTAAGTTAAAAACATTTTAACGGTTTATTCCCATAACTGCAAAAAAAAAAAAAAAAATGCAATCTCATGCAGCAAAAAAAGAAAACGCTTGTTAAAAGACACAAGACTTAGTAGATGGGTGATTTCTACTGGATTGACTCCTAGGTATGTTACAACTTAATTTATTAGCAAAAAATAAGATAACCCAAACGAATCGTGAAAAGATCATAGTTAATTGTTTTTTTTTTTTCTTTTGTTTCTCATTGAGTAGCCTCATGGAATTGATAATTGAGTAGCCTCATCGAAAACATGTACGATAAACAAGTTTTCTTTACGTAAAGGGTCAGTACGAAATACGTTTCACAAATTCAGATGACTCTAGAACCTGTTCTATTGGTCCAAATGAAATGACGTTTTAATTACAGAAAAGTCAAATAATGCAGTGCACATATTTTTAATTTAGTTTAAACAAGCTCTTTAGGTGACACTGTGCACAGTAAAAACATGTAATATCTTATTAAAAAAAAAAACAGATTTTCCACTGGCCGGTTTAACAATGTTCTCTGATTGAAGAATCATACCTTCTGGCGCTAACCGGGTTGAGTCAGCAAACGCAGACAGATATGCAGATGTGTTAAAATATGCAGATCAAGTCGAGGAATGCTTTCCTTTAGATCGGGGTGAGTTTCTGGTACGAAGGCTATATCGAGCAGTTTTATGATGATTAGTTTTTGTTATTTATTTATTACTTATAACACATATAATATTTTTTGAATACAACTTCACTTAGCCGTGGGGTTTTAAAGTAAAAATGTTTATTTAACAAATGTCGAGTGCATTATTTGAATTACCTGTAGTTCAAATTTTATCTAATTCGGACCAATATAGGATTATAGAGATCTTTGAAATGGGTAACTTATTTCTCGCTACCCTGTATTAAAAAAAATGGAATACTTTAAAAATATGAATATACGAAGCATAACTTCTAAAGTTCATGCGTAAAGGTATGAAGCCATTATTTTGATTCAAAGTTGTTTCGTTAATTATCGATATTTATCCCCCAAATTTCATTTTTATTTATTTTATTTTTTATTCTATTCTCCAATTCAACACTTTTTCATAAAATATCTTTTAAAACATATTTTGTTACTGCATTTCAAACAAAATCAGTTTTTTCAGTAGCTTTATTTCCCAGAGTGTGCATTCAAGTAACCCGCAGATAATTACACGAAATAACACTAGAAAGTTCGTTAGAACGGTTATTAAGTTCTCACACATTATAACAAAATTTACTTCACTAAAGCAAATAGTAATCGTCGTGTCATGATATTTATTTCATATTATCTCGAATTGTAGAATGGAATACGCATTCGTGTTCTAAGGGGGAAATTCCACTAAAGGGTACAGATTCCGGTCCAACATCACGCTACAATCCGGCAGGTGTTATTGGCATCCGATAATAGTACTCCCACGATTAATGTCGTCTATGCACGGTTCCAAGGAGCACATGCATCGCTATTGCTATGAATTTGTAATGCACGAAATTATCGCAAAACCTGTTAATGGGGGAAATTGATTATGATGCAGTTTTTGTGTATATTTCAGGCAACACGATAAAACAGTGGGCAGAGACAATGTAATTTAGATTTGGAGTAGGAAAATTTATACTTGAAATGTACGAGTGAAGATATTAAGGTATTTGTTTTATTCAGCGAGAGCTATAAAGAAGCTCTAAACACAATAAATATATTTTAATTACCCTAGCCTACAACCAAAAAAGTTATTATGAACCAATATATGATTCTAATACATTTGTAGACGCTGATTTCAGAAAAAAAATAATAATTTGAATTTTGACATCTGGAATTCAAATTATGTTTTTCGCAATCACGAGTGTGTGTGTGTGTGTTTGAGTCTGTAGCAGGCATGAGTGTGTGTATGTGTGTGTGTGTGTGTGTGTGTGTGTAGTTGTGTATGTATGCGCGTGTGTGAAGGATATGGACGCATTCTGAAGACTGTTTTATCTATAAGAGCAACATCGGGAGGAGACGGTCGGCGGTGGTGCAGCAGAGGGAGGCGGGGGGAAAATAAAATCATAGAACATCAAAACAGTCAACAGAACAATAAGCAATGTGATTGTTTAAAAAAACATCACGTATCAATTGAAAATTTCTATTTTCGTAGAGCTACCATTAAATAGTGTTAAACTTAAGGAAATATATGTTGTTATTGTTGTTGTCGTGTGCTTGCTAGGCTAACAATTTGGGATGCGCTGCTTCACTTTTCTAATTGCACCGTAATTTGGTGTTAAGTCCGACTTCCACAGTACACACATGGCATGAGGTCCCTTTTATAGGATAGCAACCATTTACGGCAAAACAACATATTCACACAAAGGAAGGACAAGGACAGGACAGAGAAAGTACATCCATGCCCGGGCCAGGATTCGAACCTAGAACCTCCCCATTATAGTCATACTGATCTGACTACTAGACAGGGCGAGAGATGAACTTATAGTGTAAAGAAATGGTCCTTAAGGCGAAACCTGAAGGTTTAATTTTCTTCTCTGGGACATTTTGTTTTGTAAAAATAAAGTGCATTTTTATGCTAATTAATCTGTTCATTTTTTTATTTATTTTTTTATATTATTTATTTATTTATTTGTTGTTGTTGTTTCAACAGAGCTTTCTTAAATATTTCTCTCATTTGTAGACTAAGTATGGTGAAAAAACCTCATAAATATGTTGGCAAAGTTTTAACCTTTCTGTCAAATATACAGGGTGTTCCATTTTAACCTGCAAAACCTTTATTTTCGCATCCGTTAGTCCTAGGTGTATACTTCCAGTTGCAAAAATGCTCAAAATCTGATGCAGGGTTAAGATATTGAAAGCTTAAAGCAAAAATAAAAATGAGTCAAAAAATACAGAATTTAACTTTTTATACGAGTCCCAGATCCTCTAACTAATATTTAGAGAAATAATCTCCATTCAAAATTATTACTGACACATAAAACTTGAAATTTGTGCGACCAAAACTCTTGGAGATATTCGAGTTTAAGGTTTTCAGAGAGCATACAAATGGTACGATTTGAACTTATCGCCCTTTCAAAGGACTGTCATTTTGTCGAAGTAAATAAAATAAGTATTTATATTTTTCATTGCAATTCAAAAATGAATGAAAATGTTACGCCATGACACGCAAAAGCACACTACAAAACCTTGAACAATTTGAAAAATCACACTATATGCACTCATGATTAAAGTGAACAAACCAACATAAATAAAGTACAAATTTTGAAGAAAATACAGCATATAGCTATTTCAAGGCAACAATGCAGCCTCTACATCAGTGCAAAGAGCTCATCAACGCTACCGAAATAGATAGTTCAGTCAGACAAGAGTTCAGTCAAACAAGAGAACAAAGTTTAGTCAGAGAACATTTCATCAGTTCTCTCGTGACTTTCGATTGCGTTGGTGAGCTTTTTGCACTGATGAAGAGGCTCCATTGTATTTTTGAAATAGCTCTATGCTGCATTTTCTTCAAAATGTGTGCTTTATTTACGTTGGTTTTTTCACTTTAATCATATTGTAGCGCAAAGCTTATATGATTATTTTTCATTTGTACGAGCACACATAATTTTAAATCCTTGTTAACCACTATATTCTCCTCCAAAAGGTGTTATTGATGGCGAGTGTAAAGTAGTGTAAGTCGCAAAACGCTGCGTATCATAACTGGGTGAATATTGGTCGTACTAATGTCAAAATGTTTTTGTTGGAATGATATTTCAATGGAGAAAACTTCCCTAAACATAAGTAAAGGGACCTGGAACCCGTATAAAAAGTTACATTTTATATTTTTTGACTTATTTTTATTTTTGCTTCAAACTTTCTATATCTTAACTCTGCATCTGATTTTGAACATTTTTGCAATTGGAAGTATACATCTAAGACATACGGTTGCAAAAATAAAGGTCTTACAGGTTAAAACGGAACATCCTGCATATTAAACGGTTACAAAAGCTTGTCTAATATCATCCGACTCCTTTTGTTGTATTAGAGGAGAATTGGTGAGAAGCATTAAAAAAATTTAACGAATTTTGTAAAATGAATTTAATATGCATATTTTGGTGTTAATGTGGATGACTAGGATAAGTCATAGGGTTCACATAAAGTGTGTCAGCCTTGTATAGAGGATTTGAGAAAGTGATAAAAAAAGCATAAAACCGTCTTTCTGTTTCCGAAAAAAAATGAGCAAGATACACATTAATCTATGCTATATTCAACAATAGTAGCTATTCTAATTATCATAAAATAAATACCGTATTATCCCGCATTATCCGGCATGCCGGGAAAAAAGCGAGGTTGACGCTTGATTCGATTCGCTCGACCGGATAATTCGAGGTTTATTTTGCAGCAAAACAAAAGTAAATTTCCGCATTTAGTTCTAATCAGAAAGCAAACCACTGTAAGAAAAAAAAAAAATAAATTCCGAAAGTAACCTTCTTTCAAATCAAAATGTATGTTGCATATAATATGTGATTTTTATTTATGGTAGGTCATTATTACTGGATTTAACTATATGCCAATAAAGTGATCAATTCAGAAGAAAATCATCGTTACTGCGATTTGTCCATAGTTTTTTAAATAAATTATTTTAGGTTACTTTTAGAAAAGTAGGTTTAATTTTTATTTTGTGAAGAGCTATGGTAAAACCTTTAGCAGTGACTTAGGGGCGGTAACTTACTGCTTAAATGTTTGCTTACTTAGTTTTAATTTAATTTTTATAAAATTATTCTTCATTAAACAATATTTTTCTTGTTAAAATAACAAATGACATTGTCAGTAAATACTTTTACAAAATTTAACTGTTTACTAATATTAATAAAATATATAAAGAACTTATATTCCTTTTTAAGCTGAACATATATTTTTTTTAGTATTTTTTTTCCTAAATTTGTTTTTTTCCGGCATGCCAGCGGAAAGGACCAGGAAAGTGTTCATGAAAATCTGGTGATCCTCGAATCCGGCATGGCGGATAATGCGGGCTAATACGGAATATATATTTAGCGTGTCATTTTCCATTGTTTGATACATAAATTAGTAAGTAGTAAATAATAATCCTACATACATTTTTAAAAAACCTTCTTTTCTCCCAAAATAAGCTTTTTTTGTCCATATTTAAGAACATTTTGTGAAAAATCTTTATGTGATTGAGAAAAATTGATTTCATATTTGAAATCGGCGCACTGATGAATTAAAAATCACCCATTACCGTACAACCACTTTTTCATAACCTGATTTTTCAGGCCTGTGCTAACTTTTAAGGTAGAGGCAAAGTCATATTTCTGTAATTTTTGATGTTTGTGTGAGAGACTGTACAGCTAGTAGATATAAAAAGATGATTCATCTGAAAGCATGTTTTTAAAATTTAACTAATCACAAATACTTGAAAACATACTTCCTACGCTCATTTTCATTAATAAATCAAACTACGTGTTTTGTTTATCTTCGAAACAGTTTTATTGACCGAATGACTATTATTGTTTAAATTATTGAAAAAAATGTTTACTATAACTATTTTCACATACGACGTCTTATTCATTAACAGAACTGTATTTATATTACAGGACTCCCGGTTATATCGCGCTTGTAGGGAGACAACAAAAAAGAGCGATTCATCCGAAACGCGATATAGCTTCGGTCATAAAAGTAACGATTCATCTAACGTACAAATGTCTTGTGCACTTACAAAAATATTAGTTTACTGTCATATTTAGCTGATTTTCTTCAGAAAAACAAAAGAAAATTGGTTTACGAACCGTACAAACAATAACAAAAAATAAATAAATAAAACATTTCTACTGTCTTAAGGTGAAATACGAATTAAAAATTGTAGCTACAACGAATTTATATGTATGGAAAACATATCATATTTGTTTATTGATTAACAAGGAAAAAAAATACTTTGAGGAATTATAACATTTTATGTCTGGGATGTACAGTTTAAAGCATCATTTTTAAAATACATTTTTTTGAGGGACACATGAAAACCATGATATATCCGAATGAATGATATAACAAAGAGCGATGTAACGAGGGGTTACTGTACTTATGAATGATCACTGCTGAAACTGAGTATAAATATTTTGTTGATGATAGCACATGCACAACATGATTTTAGCCCAGTCAATGAAGGTAAAAAAAAAAGGCTTTGTCGCAACTAATTTAGGGAAAGCTGAATTTTTGCAGGATGTTAGCAAATAAAGTATACACTAAAAAAATACAAAGTCCCGACCCCCACCCCCCTCCGAAACATTGCAAGAGCAGTACTATGATTATACGTTTTTCGTGTCGCAACTAAGTAGGTGAAAGCTGAATTTTTGCAGGATGTTAATACATAAAGTATACACTAAAAAGCACGAAGTCCCGACCCCCACTCCTCTTGCTTTCTCCCCCACCACCCTCCGAAACATTGCAAGAGCAGTACTATGATTATACGTTTTTCGTGACGCAACTAATTAGGGGAAAGCTGAATTTTGGCAGGATGTTTGTACGTAAGGTACACACTAAAAAGCCACGAACTGCCGACTCCCACCCCTCTTGCTTTCTCCTCCACCCCTTCCGAAACATTGCAAGAGCAGTACTATGATTTTTCGTTTTTCGTGTCACAACTAATTACGGGAAAGCTGAATTTTGGCAGGATGTTGTTAAATAAAGAAAACACTAAAAAAACACAAAGTCCTGACCCCTACCCCTCTTTCTTTCCCCCCCTCTCCGAAACACTTAGACCATCGAAAGCAGTATTAGGATTATTCGCTTTTCTTTGCGCAGCTAATTAAGAGATAGCTAAATTTTTGCACGATGTTAGTACATAAAGTGTACATTAAAACCTAGACAGTTCCGACCCCAACCCCTCATGCTGCTCTTCCCTCCTACTCCTTCCGAAACATTGCACAATGATCAGTTCAGTACTATGATTATACGCGTACAGCTTGAAAATTTATGATGTTACCGGGGTATTCCTTTTTTTTTACTTCACTCGTAACAATATTATCAGTGGTGCCCAACCAGTGGTGCCCAACCTAAGGCCCAGGTGCCGTATCCGGCCCGCGAAGCTGATCCGTGTTTCTCGTTGTGTTGTGAAATGTTACAACTCGCAGAGCACGATTAATGACTATGTTACAAATTGTTAGCCAAATATTTAGAAATTGGTTTCTGAAAACATTTTTGGAGATCACTATTATACACAAATTATGAAACATACACTTTTTATGTAGATAGCTCAGTTTCACCATTTTACCAACTTAATCATTTGCAGAAATCTCACAACAAAAATGAAAAAGTAACTTCAACAAATTAATAGCTTTTTATCGTTACGTCTTGGAAAGAAATGTTTGAACAAAATTTATAGATAATAATATGATAATAGTCATTTTCTTGAAATGGATCTGCAATGTAATGACGTTCACTTAAAGTATTGACTACCATAATGGAATATTTTGTTACAACAATTTATAATTCGTTTGTGTCGGCGATAGTCTACAAAAAAATGCTAATGCTTGGCTAACTATTTAGCTTTAAATAAATCAGGAATATTATATTTGAACTGATTATTTTCTCGCAGCGGATATGATTAACGTTTAATATTACTTTTGGTTTTTATTTTTAAGTCCTATATAAAGGGTCATCTTCTAATATTTCGTTGGTTGTTCCGAAATATTGTTACAGTGCATTCCACTACAGTGTCCACACATAGACGTGCAATCGAACCTAGCTTTACGACAGATATTGTTTGAAACACATAATCTTTTCAATAGCAAGATACTAGTTGGAGAAGTTCACTTGAAGCAAAAGTAATCTTCATGAACTTAGGAATCAGTCTGTTGCATGAAGTATAATGCCAACCCCAGACGAGTGACGTCTGAAGTTGGTGAAAATTTTGATAAATCAAAAGTGGACTTTAGGGACATTTTTGTGATTACCTGCTTTTCACAAACTTTTATTCAAACTTGGTTAGGTTTTAAACTTCCAGCCGAAGCATGGGTTTGGAAATATATTTCAAGCAACAGACTGACTCCTTAGATCATGACAATTACCTCTCTGCTCCAAATGAAATTCTCCTACTAATATCTTGAAACTGTAAAACATTGTGTTACAAACTGTAGCTGTCGTAAAACTGGGTTCGATTGTACGTCTATGTGTGGACACTGTAGTAGAATGCATTGTAACAATATTTGAGACCAAGCCAACAAACTGTTAAATGACCCCTTATAAGAGAAAAAATGTAGTTATAATAACTTGAAGCTTTTTTTTTTTTTTTGAATGCAACCTATTTTTCAGAAACCATTTACTACATAGTCCTCGAAGTGTAACATTTTGCAAAACAACGGTTCACACTGATCAGTTTCATGGGCCGGATGTGACCCGTGGGACGTAGGTTGGGCATCACTGGTTTATAATATCGTAAGAAGTGAAATAAAAAAAGGAATACTCCGGTATCATCATTAGTTTTCGAGCTGTAAGCATATAATCATAATACTGCTATTGCAATGTTTCAGACGGGGCGGGGGAGGGAGCAATAGGGGTAGGGAGTTTGTGTTTTTTTAGTGTATACTTAATATACCAACATCTTGGAAAAAAAAATTCAGCTTTCTCCTATTTAGTTGGGACACGAAAAGCGTTTAATCATAGTACTGCTCTTGAAATGTTTCGGAAGGGGGGGGGAGAAAGAGGGGTGCAGGTCGGGACTTTGTCTTATTTTAGTGTATACTTTTTGTACTAACATCTTGAAAAACATCCGCTTTCCCCAAGTTAGTTGCGACACGAAAAGCGCATAAT
The DNA here is from genome assembly GCF_026930045.1 of Uloborus diversus. NCBI lineage: Eukaryota > Metazoa > Arthropoda > Arachnida > Araneae > Uloboridae > Uloborus > Uloborus diversus. The sequence goes on from NC_072732.1 coordinate 133,516,263, forward strand.
CATAGTACTGCTCTTGCAATGTTTCGGAGGGGATGGGGAGGAAAGCAAGAGGGGTGGGGATCGAGGCTTTGTACTTTTTTAAAGAATACATTACGTACTAACATCCTTCCAAAATTCAGCTTTCTCTTAATTAGTTGCGACACGAAAAGCGTACAATCATAGTACTGTTCCTGCAGTGTTTCGGAGGGGCTGAAGGAGGGGGGGGGAGAGTGGTGCAGGTCGGGACTTTGTATTTTTTTAAAGAAAACATTATGTACTAACATCCTGCCAAAAATCAGCTTTCCCCTAATTAGTTGCGGCACAAAAAGTATATAATCATAGTACTGCTATTGCAATGTTTCGGAGGGGGTGGGGATGAAAGCAAGAGGGGTGGGGGTCGGGACTTTGTGACTTTTTAGTGTGTACTTTATGTACTAACATCTTGCCAAAATTCAGCTTTCCCCTAATTAGTTGCGGCACAAAAAGTATATAATCATAGTACTGCTCTTGCAATGTTTCGGAGGGGGTGGGGGAGAAAGCAAGAGGGGTGGGGGTCGGGACTTTGTATTTTTTTAGTGTATACTTTATGTACTAATAACCTGCAAAATTTTAGCTTTCTCTAAATTAATTGCGACATGAAACCTTTATTGACTGAGTTATTACAACAATGGGGTAGTTTCCTTCAGTCAAAGGTACTACTTTTAGTCACAGAAATTGATAGAATAAGCACAAAAAAAAAAAAAAAAAAATAATAATAATAATAACATGGGCCCAGAAAATTCTTTCATTTTCCCAACAGTTATTTAATTAATTTTTTAAAATGTCAAATTTTTCAAACAAGGCGTGGTCTATATGACGTCACAAATGATGTCCTTTGGCACATTTTTCACTGCGTTTCAGTATTATGATAATCAAGCAGTGAACTAAAAATTGCCTCTACGCTTGCTATCAACCATATCGTTGCCAGTACACGTGAGTAAAGATGCGAATTAAATATTGTATTCTTCTGAATGGCAACAGTGAATGGCATTTCATCATTTATGATGTCATCGGCACAAGCGTTAAAGAATGAAAGCGCAACGACTAAAGTATTTTTTTTTAAATATTAAACTCAGTAAAATTATTTAAAAAATGGTCAGATCCTATGTTTTAAAGCAAACTCTTTCAGAAAAAAATACTTTTGAAATTTTGGTAACGACCCCATTGCTGACTGCAATTTCATGAATTTTTACTGTAGTTTATCATATTTCCTAAAAGTGGTAAAGGGTTGGACTACAAATCCTGATAGGTACATAAAACTTACAAACGTTATTGACCTCTGTAGTGAAAGTGCTCCTGTTATCGTCTGAAATACAGGTGCTTTCTCATACCAGGGAAACATAAAAATAAAGAAAATATGATCATCATATGCTATGGTCAAAACACAATTTAAGTGACCTTATTCGTCCCACACAATATTTTCCTCCTTGAATTTTTCGTAGTTACATATTTTTCTTGGGGACGAAATATTAGTTAAAATGAATGATGTCTCACTAGATGTTTTTTTAAAATGTAAAAATTTTAAACTGCCTGTTTTTTGTGGTAATATGAATTCATATACCAAATACATGTAAGAATTATTTCCAAAACTTACACATAAACGATATTGGTAATAAAAAATTTTGATTCAATGAAAAATTCCTTCACAGGCTTACGAGAGTAAAAAATATTAATTTACAAAATAAAAACATGGTTAGTTTCATTTTAAAAAGCAGAACTTTTCAAAAAAAAGTTAAATGATGCCTCTGAAACTAACGGCTAAACATAAATTTTGATCCCAATAATTTATTAGAAGTCTTAAAAAAATATTTACGTGGAGTACAAGACGATTTTTATTACTGTGCAATAAGATTAGAAAAAGCTTATATCCCAAATTGAGTAACTTTTCCTTTAGAAAAAAAAAGTTTATTATATCAGAAGAAAAATATATAAAAATACCATTAAACTAAAAGGGATAGTAGAGATATGGTTTATCGGGAAAAATGATGTAGGCCATAAAACTCCTTGAAAGAAAATAAACTTGTTTTCGATTGAAAAAGAAATCATAAATAAATTTCAAAGATATAAATGTCTAAAAAATGGTTTTAAAACTAAAAATTACTGTAATCCTTAACTTATATATTTGAAAATACTGATCTGCTGCAGCTTTAAGGAAAATAAAACTTGAGTCGATATATTTACTGTGTTAATGTATGTTAAGAAGAGGTACCAGTGGACGTTCTGTAAGTCTGTAACGAATTATCTTTTCTTGAACAGAAGGCTGCAAGTATTCGGCAAAAGTACCAAAAAATATGAAAATTGTGCAAGGGGTTCTTTTTCTGGGCTCATTTTCTAAAACTTCAGTTAACGTATACAGTATTTAGAAAAAATAACTTCTTTTGCTAGTTTAAGGGCTAAAACACTTGCACACTGCGATATCAATTAAAACAGCAGATCGCGGTGTGTGAGGTGAAATGTGCTCGAAACATCCAAGGTCATTAGAACTGGTATTGTTATAATTTTCTAATATCTGTAAATCTTTTTTTTTCTTCAATTTTTACATTAGAAAAGGGGGGGGGGAGCGGAGAGAATGGCGCCTTAGTGCGTCGATGGTGGATACATAATTACGAACATTAACTTCAACCAAAAGAATGAACTTTAACTTCAACTCAGCGATGCAGCACAAAACAGCAACTATTGCTCTCAGTCTCAAGGCAAGTTCAAGTTTGACCACGGAGAGATAACGAATGACCTTGACACGAAAACATTATTTGTATCATTTGTAGTTGGTATAATGAGCCAGAAAACCGAGAAGATGCGGGTTCTCCCTGATCCTACCTATTACACATGCTGATAAGAGTGCGACGCATTGCGCTTAAAAATGTGCGCGGCCACAATTTTTTGTTTTTAATGTGTACACTTTTACTTGTTTTATTTAATAAATGATATAGCGAGTTACAGAAGAATTAGTCTTAAGACTTGATGTCTGCCGCACTACAAAAGTTTCACATATTGAACACTTGGGAAACGAAATTTCCTTCTTCAGTGAAGTCAACTTTCTTTTTGTATTCATAACATGTTTCTTTAATAAGCCTTCTGAGCCTTGGAGGGAATAGCCACAGAACCCGGACATTTTGCGGCACCCCTTGCCTATTTTTGCGGCGCCCGTTTAAAAACCTCTGATACAGAGGACTGGAGAAAGTTACATTTCTCTCCCCTAACTCAAATCGAAATTGAGGAATAGCAGCTGATCAAGTTCATTATATTATATTTCGGTAGTTGACCAAGTTATCTTTGATACGTCCCACGTGCGGTTTAGCAGCAAAAGTCACTGTCGTTCATTTATGCGACCTGAGTTCGAACCCGGCATACGTAATGGTAATAAAATTAACATTCTCGTGCTTTTTTGCTGAAAATTATTGATTTGTTGATGAGATGTGTTACGGATAATGAAGTATCCTCTTATCTCTCACAAAGAAGCATCAATATTGTTTTATTGAAAGGTTCAAGGTTTTACTAGCATTTAAGCTTTGTAAAGGAAATGCAGAAAAAACCTAAGTTTACCGTAACATATGTTCGCATATCTTATTGCATGGTAAAGAGAAACAGGGGAATGCGAGGCAAAGAGAAATAGTTTAGATGACTCATCTTTTTCACAATAAAAAAAATTGGAAATTTGTTTAGAAAATTACAGCACATAATAAAGAAAATACAATGTATTTCATAATAAAACTTGCATCGAAACATCATTTTTTATTAGGGATTTTTTATTACCTTTTTATTACATGTAGCAAAGTGAAAAGAAAATATTTTTCTAATGAAAAACTCTCTACTTGACTAGTAAAAATAGTTTTGATCAACTGAAGGAGAAAATAAAGAATGAATTAATAAAAACAAGCTGATAAAACAATAAATGAATACGTAAACTGATTGATGAAATAAATTTATGTAAGAAAAAAGAGTGAATAAGATAGCAAATGAATAAATAAGCGTATGAATTAGTAAATAAATATACTCTTAAATATATGATTGTAACTAAATTAATTAATAAATAATTATTTGGAAGTAATTTAATAAATCATCGACTAAGCAAATATAATGAACTATTTCACTTTGCCCCATCCACTTCGACCCGCATGCATTAGAATAAATGTTCAGAACATGTAAATAATAAAAAAAATAATGTAAAAAGGTAACTTCCTGAGTATTAGTAGGTCTCAAATAATATTTAAAATGTTTATAACAATAACTTTTTCAATTTATAATACTCAAAAGAAAAATCACTTTACAACAATACAATACAATATACACAATTATATTACAATAAGAGTATTGAAATTTGAAAAAATCTTGTATAATCATATGCTTTAATCTTCAGAGATAATTTCTTCCTGAAAGAAATATACTACCTTTGATACTACAAAGTAAAATATTACCAGATTAGTAGCACTAAAAGAATTTATATTTTATGTTACACCGCTTTACTTTGCCCCCCATTCCCCTACTGCACTTATAGTCTATTGAAGCATTACATACTTTGGTTAAAAGTGTATATATATAGTATATATATATATATAATACACGGCTGCATACGGCCGTTTGTTCGCCTCGACAAATAACTAAAATGCCCCTTGAAGCATTTTATTTTATCATTGTTAAAAACGCCGCAAATAACATTTGAACATATTTACTTAGCCGTAAAAGTCCAATCATTTTGCAGGCATTATTTACTTTCTATGTTCATTTATGTCCAATTTACAGAATATTCGCTTGTGTTTAATTTGCATGTATTAATTCGGAACAGTAAACATTTTTAACATCAACTTTTGCATTTTGAGCAGATGACACTTTCTTTTTTTAGGTAAACAGCATTCGAGAAGTAAGTAACTAAATTAACTGCTACTTAGATGGAATGAAGATATTTGGCCTTTCACTTAGTCAACTGAACTTAAGATCATAATCAAGAAGAGAGAAAAGTTGATTACGTTTAGTTTCTTTCTGGTGCTTTGTTTGACCTCCTATTTAGAGATAGAAAACGGCTTATTTAGTTCTTTTTCTGAAGTTATTTATTTTATAGTACAAAATTTCATCTAGAATTTTTGCATGGTAACAGTAGTGGTATTTTAATTGTAGAAAAAATGTAAGTTTATTTTAGTTTTAAAATAATACACAAATTAAAATTCAATTTATATTGTTCTTTACGTGATTTTACTTGTTTTTAATATCACTTTTCGTTCGAAAATCAAAATAAATTTCAAGTAACTAAATTGTTTCAATTTTGCTCGTATTTGCAATCTAGAAAAATTTGAAATCCTGGAAAAAAAAATCCCCCAATTTAGAAGCCCTAAGTAAGTTATTTAGAAAAAAATTGTTCTAAGTTATATTCGTTTTTATTAAACGTGTAGGGGAGAGGGGGGGGGGCACATGTGAACAAAAACGACATTTTTCTATATTTTTCATTATTGATTTGAGATAAAAAAGAAAAAAGGTGCTAAATATGATAAATCAAACATTTGCTAATATTTTCATGCAGTTATCCCCCTTCTACAAGAGTAAATTCCAACCTAAAAATTAATTCTAAAATATGTTAAATTTTGTTCACATCTGCCCCGGTGGGGGGGGGGGGGGCAGTTGTAAACACACCTGGGGCACAAGTGAACAGATACATAAATGGTATAAAATGCACCTAAGCATATCTTTAAGTACTCTTTATTACACATTAATAAACACAATGAAAATATAAATATTGAGTACATAATAAATTAACTTGATTCAAAGAACATTATGACTTCAAGTTTTACAAAAAAAGAAACTGAAGAAGCAGCTCGATATGTGCTACCTAAAATTGTAGGTGGGGGTAATTTTAGCAGAATATCATCAGTGTTTACCATTGATGTAACATCTGTTTCTGGAAATACAAAGGTTTCTTTCTTCTGCTTCCTCATGAATTTAACATTTGCTTCATCACTCTCCATTTTCTCGATACGGCCAACATAGTGAATTTTTGTCTTATTTGTAGTGAATTCTACGAGGACAAAGTCATTCACAGCTACATTTTTTGGTGCAAGGTTGACTTCAGCACAAATTTCTTGATGGCTACTCTCTTCAAAGCTAATGTCGGACTCGGAGTCACTGACTACAACCTTTGGCTGCTCCTTTTTCAACAGTTCAGCAAGTTCTAACTTTCTTTTCTTTGCAACTCTTTCACATTTTATCTTCATTTTCTCTGCCTTTTCTTCCATAGTTTTGACAACAATGTCTTTTTCGGGGGTGTCTGTTAAAATTCTTGATTTTCTTTTTTGACGCTGCTTACTTTTCCCTAGAGTGGAATCGTGAAATTCTATTCAAGGCAATGGTCTCACACATTCTGGGGTAGGACTTGAATGTGCATTGCAGCTGGTGGAGGCATCCTCAGGATTAACTGGCATTAAGCTTGTTATTTGAATTGCAATGAAATCAGCGTCAGTAAAAGCAAGCCAAGATAACGGCCAAATTCCTGGTTTAGAAAAACCCCGATTTAATATTTTTGGATGTAAAGGCTGCTGTGAAAGCTGGTGAAGAACACTGACCAATTTCATATATAGTTATTCTTTTTCCTGGGTGTAATGTCAACCAGTCATTGAAAGAAGTTTTCAGTGCAGATTTAAAGGGGCCATAAACACCTACATCCAAATGCTGTAAGCGATGTGAACAATGAGGGGAGAATGTAAGGAGTACTATTCCATTCTCACGACAAAATAATATTACATCCAAACTGATATGACTTTCATGATTATCAAGTAGAAGCAAAAGAGGATTTGCTGCGGTACAGCGGGAGTACTTTTGGAAGTGTTTTACAACATCTAGGAAGATATCTGTTGTCATCCATCCAGTTTTGGATACTAACCCTAAGCTTTCTGATGGTGCTCCATTTAGGAAAATATCTTTGTATCTTTTTCTTGGGAATACAAAAACAGGAGGTACGGTGTTTCCCATTGCATTAACTATACCACAAAATTATACAAGTTCACCTCTCTTGCCTGAAACATTTTGTCCAACTTGTTTCTCTCTACAAACCGCGATCACTTTTGGAGCCTCCAACACAGTCGCGATACAGCTGATACTAACTTCAATTATAAAAATTTTTAATTATTCAATGTTTCTTAATTAGCCTAATCAAATAAAAAAATTAAACAATTTTTGAAATTGAAATAACTAAAAAAAAAACAGTATGGGGCACATGTAAACAGTTCACACCTGCCCCTACATAGTGTGTTCACATGTGCCCCATATAACAACTTAAGCCTAATCTGATAAAAAGCAATATTTCTTTCAAATTTTTTTTAAAAAATAGAGTACAAAAACTTATTTTATAAATCTCACTTCAAAATGAATCAAGTTCAAATCACAATAAAGATAGTGTTGAATGTGTTTTTACTCTGAGAACTGGAACATGAAAGTTTATTGGGATCTTCCAAAACAGAAGTTATTATGATAACTAAAAAACAAAATGGTTGAGATCTTTGGAATTTCAGGCAGCAGACAGTACTACTGCTGTCATCTACATGAATTTTTTTCAGATTTTTTTCCTCATGTTATCTGGGTAAAATATGATTTGTTCACATGTGCCCCATGTTTACATGTGCCCCCCTCTCCCCTACTTTTAAACACAAAATCAAATTGTATTGTAAATAGAAAAGAGTTAAATTTCATTGTCAATCATTAATTGTGTAACTCATCATGTGATTACTCTCCTGACACTCTGCTTTATGGAAAACTATCTACTTAGAAATGGCTGAAAAAAGAATCTATTAAAAAACTTCTAACTACTAAAAAACTTTTAATAGCAAAAAAAAATAAATAAATAAATAAATATTTGTGTATTGACCTCCTTAAGAGAACCATAAATGAAGAAAATTGTATTTTTGTCTTTAGATCGCGTGTAAGCTTCAAAATTTGAAAACAAAGTGTAAAAAATGTTAGTGTAACCAACGGAATGAGGAC